>NW_026925204.1:0-253661 GCF_032062105.1 Saccostrea cuccullata
AAAATGCACAAGTTAATGACGTCACAATTAGTATTTAGGAGGTCATATGAGAAAAACCATTTGTGTATTCTTACTGCCAAGAATTCCTATGATTCAGAAAGAATAACTTTTAATTTCTTGTATCACTTTCATATTTTTGAAATATATAGGGCTTTATTTGTATTGAAACTGTACCTTCTTCTTCCGCCTCAAAAATGAATTCCAATTCGCTTATTCAAAGGATTGTATCAAAAACAGTTGAAAGTGTTAATTTTGAAGAAGGATTAAACTCGATTTTTTTCTTGAATTTGCTATTTTGTAGCAACTTAGTTTTTTTTGCGCTTGGTTTCCTTGAATTTTTCCTAACATTTTTTTTTTTGTTTCTGGACATATTTTACCTTTATTTCACTCTTCTTCTTGTTTTTTTTTTTAAATACCGTCTGATTGTGTAATCAATTAAAAATGTAATTCTTATTATCGGACGGCTACAGGTAAATGTTTAGACTGCAAGAACAAAGGCATGTCGTCACAGCAATGTTTTAATATACATTATTTTAAAAACTATCTTTCTGCCAGTTACAAGTGTTTGCAAATTGATTGTTGAAATAGTCATCTTTGAACTTTATCATATTTTCATTGATTTCCTATATACATGTATGCCTTTGGGTATGGGTAGAATCCTCTTAAACAGACCTTTTAATTTCTACGAGGGGTTAAAGATGTACTTTTATGATAACAGTAGGGCGTCATTGAGTCATATATAGAAAAAAATCCATCTAATATTACTTGCTTTGTTGATGAATTCCGCTAATCAAACACTCTGGCTCAGAGAATTCGAAAAGATCCAACTGAAACGAATATATTATTTTTTCTTCAGCACATACAACGCTTCAAGCGATACCAATAATATTTAATGTTCAATGAAAAAAGAAAAAAATCACACAATTTTGGACACTATAATTGCTAGTTTTCCCTTCCACTAATCATTTGATGTTAACTTTATTTCAAAGCTTATAATCCATTGGATTTTTATTCCAGGATCATTTTAATTCAATAACTTACTATTGATCAAACTTTTCAGCTAAAAAGCAAATGAAAGAAAAATTCAATTTAAGATAATATTGCAAATCGTATCAAATACATTTAATGTCACTTATTTAAAATGACACATATTAGGAGTCCATATGTTTTTAACATTACCCGTCGTTAAATCGAAATATTCTAATATAAGTTGATATAAGGAAAATTAAATCCTTTTTTGTGACCAACGATTTCATTAACCGACTAGTATCAATTGCAATTAGTATCAATACAAAAAGTACCTAATATCTATTTTTACTTATTTCAAGCTCTCAAGACATAATCTGTTACCCTTTACAAATATCTTAGGTCTTTGTGTCTAAACAGAAATCCTCAGCATATAATCATCTTTAGGGATGCTCTAAATATTCTGACGAGTATCATTTTTCCACGACATATCTGACCTTGTCATATTTTCCTATTATTGCTTACGTGCGTTTTTAAATAAATACATATCACAATGACTATATGATCTAGCAAATATGGGTGATGGAAAAGCTCTGTTTACTTTCTATTCTTCAAAATATATTTCTGTAAGCTTAAATACAGGCAAATTGTCAGGTATAGGAAAATGATCCCCTGGAGACGGGTATTTGGACTCCGACTTACTTTTCCTTAGTGTAATTTGAACATAATTATATGTAACAGTTTCAATTGCTAGTCCTTCTTTTGGATGTATATGTATGCACATATTATACCTGACCTCTTAAAATACAGGGAAACTCAAAAAATACGTTTTTGACCTTGTTTATCTTTTAATTGTCACTATATCTGTATATAATGACACTTTTTTTCTTTTTATAAACTACTAGTATATAGGAGGTCTTTTTTTTGTAAATTACGCACACTTGAAAGATCAATTAAAAATACGTCCTTAAACTTTGTTTGACTCTTATATGTTCATTGTCAAAAATGAATTTGAAAACTTAGAGATATTGGATTCTAGAGAAAAAAAAAGCTAAAAATAGCAATTAACTGCACTCCGTCTATAATTGTTGGGGAAAATATCATAAGATACATTTATCATTTACATGTAGATTTAACTTCATTTATTTATTTATTTGAAAGATGACTCTGCATGTAAACATTATATACAAGAAATTTCTTTTATTATTATTATGTTTGGCTTTTTTGTGATTGTATACAAGGAGATTGCACTTTTTGTATTCCTTATGCAATTTATGGATAAAACGAAAAATTTTCAAGCTCAAAAGTCCATAAAACAATACAACATAGGTGCTCAGCAAACACTGACCTTCAAAACATGTGGGATCAGGTGCCATTGAGGAGTGAGCCTTTCCTTGCCAACCGGTCACACTCGCCACGAACTCCTTGTCATAATCGGGAAATAATGGGAAAGTCTTCAAGCTGATTGATGGAAAATTAGGGTCGACTGCAATTGAATATATATAATTATTCCATGTGCAAGAATATGTCAACAATCAAGAAAATACACGAATGTGCGGATGTGCATTTCGTGAAGATTACTAATATGCTTTACAAAATAAGCTTGTGTATTCTTAATAGAACATCTCATTTTCTTTTTCATTTATGAAATGGAAATTAAACAACTATTACTGAGCAGAAGTTGAAAACTCAGCATTAATACATAGCTTGTAAACTAAATTATATTTTAACAGAACGTAAACGCGCATATCTTGTCCATCAGTTGAATTCAAATTTTGATCGACCTAGATAAGCTGCACACAACTACATAATTATGTATCGCAAGAAAATTGCATAACAAGGGAAACATTGCACTGATACCGACTAGCTAAGCTTAAACCACTCCTTGACTTCAGCGTTGTCATATATTAATGAAACTTTGTAAAATAATAAACCCAACACTGTTTAATACATTTCTGGACAAATATTCATAACTACACAAATTAGCCGTATTAAAGGGGTATTTTTACGAAAATTTTTAACATTTAGATCAGTATGTCAAGTCTTTCCAGGGCTCTATTTTTAGCTCACCTGGGCCGAAGGCTCAAGTGAGCTTTTCTGATCACATTTTGTCCGGCGTCTGTCTGTCTGTCTGTCCAGCTGTCTAGCTGTCCGTCTGTCTGTCTGTAAACTTTTCACGTATTCGACTTCTTCTCAAGAACCACTAAGCCAATTTTTACCAAACTTGCCACAAAGCATTCTTGGGTAAAGGGGATTCAAGTTTGTTCAAATAAAGGGCCACGCCTTCATTCAAGGAGAGATAATTGAGAATTAAGGAAAATTTGGTGGTATGTTTTAAAAATCTTCTTCTCAAGAACCACTGTGCCAGGAAAGATGAAACTTAATGGGAAACATCCTCAGGTAGTGTAAATTCAAGTTTGTTCAAATCATCTCCCCTATGGGTAGGGCGGGGCTACAATGGCCGATCAAGGTTTCATAAAGAAATATTAAGGAAAATTCTTTAAAAAATCTTCCTCTCAAGAACAGCAAAGCCATGATTGCTCATATTTATATAGAAGCATCCAAGGTAGTGTAGATTCAAGTTTATTTAAACCATGACCCCCGGGGGTAGGGCGGGGCCACCATGGCCGACCAAAGTTTTATACAGAAATATATTTGAAAATTCTTTAAAAAGTCTTCTTCTCAAGAACAGCAAAGCTATAATTGCTCATATTTATATGGAAGCATCCCCAGGTAGTGTAGATTCAAGTTTGTTCAAATCATGACCCTCGGGGGTAGAGCGGGGTCACAATGGCCGGCCAAATTTTTATATAGAAATATATCGGAAAATTCTTTAAAAATCTTCTTCTTAAGAACAGCAAAGCCATAATTGCTCATATTTATATGGAAGCATCCCCAGGTAGTGTAGATTCAATTTTTGTTCAAATCATGACCCCGGGGGTAGGGCGGGGCCACAATGGCCGACAAAATTTTTATATAGAAATATATAGGAAAATTCTTTAAACATTTTCTTCTTAAGAACAGCAAAGCCATGATTGCTCAAATTTATATGGAAGCATCCCCAGGTAGTGTAGATTCAAGTTTGTTCAAATCATAACCCCCGGGGGTAGGGCGGGGTCACAATGGCCGACCAAAGTTTTATATAGAAATATATAGGAAAACTCTTTAAAAATCTTCTTCTTAAGAACAGCAAAGCCATGATTGCTCAAATTTATATGGAAGCATCCCCAGGTAGTGTAGATTCAAGTTTGTTCAAATCATGACCCACGGGGGTAGGGCGGAGCCACAATGGCCGACCAAAGTTTTATATAGGAATATATAGGAAAACTCTTTAAAAATCTTCCTCTCCAGAAAAACAATGCCATAATTGCTCATATTTATATGGATGCATCCTCAGGTAGTGTAGATTCAAGTTTGTTTAAATCATGACCCCCGGGGGTAGCGCGATGCCAAACTTTTGGTTTTACACTTTTCAATAGTATTGTAAACCAATTTCTACTTTTTCCTAGCCACAATGTTCTGGTGAGCGATGTGGCCCATGGGCCTCTTGTTTAATGTTTTGAGGGAAGTTTATTCTTCTTTGTCATTTACCTTTGGTAATATATCACTATAAATAATGAATTTGAAAGGTATCCGGAATGAGACAAGTACGCAAAAACATTAATTGTATAACACAACAAGATTTACTTCCACAGTTTTAATGACATGTACATGTAGACTTTGTATATGTTCTTCAAAGGTCAGTTAAGATAGGTCTACATGAGAGGTAATCACTCTAAAAAAGTTTTACTTGTTGCTTTTAAAATAAGATATTAGATTAAGAAAAACTAGTAATTATTGGTAATTCATTTATGCCCCCATAGGACAACATAGCAAAGGTTTAACTTTTCTTATATGCAAATTCATTATATTTGTATTTCTGGATATCTCAAAGGTCAAGGTCAAATGGTCAATGTTATTAGTATCTTATGAAAGGTCCTACCACAAAAAATACATATCTGAAATATGAAAGCACTAGCCCCAACCCTTCAGATGTTATGGTCAAGATTACCAACTTTGAAATGTAGGTCAAAGTCAAAGGTCAAGGACAAAGGGTCAGATTTGATGGTACCTAAAAAAAGGTCTTGTCACACAGATGAAATATGTAAAGTATGAATTCACTAACCCCAACCTTTGTAAAGTTAAAGTCAAAGTTTTCTTTTTAAAAGTGGGTCAAACTCCAAGGTCAATGTCAAAGGATCAAAGTTCTTGGTATCAAATGATTTGTCTTCTCACAGGAATTACATATATGTAAGTATGAAAGCCCTATCCCTTATCGTTCAAAATTAATGGCCAAGGTTAAAGTTTTTTTCACAAGAATTGAAATCTCCAAGGTTAAGATCAAATGGTCATGGTTCTTGGTATCCAATGAAAGGTCTTTCAACAAAGAGTATATATGTGAAGTATTAATGTCCTGGTATTTACTGTTAAAAAGATATGGCTAAAAAAAAGTTTGGATTTGAAGAAATGGGTCAAACTCCAAGGTCAAGGTCAAATTTGGCGATACTCAAAGATAGGTCTTGTCAAAAGTAAAGGACATGTGAAATATGCAAGTCATAGCTCCGCTAAATCAAAAGTTATTGGCAAGGTTCAAGTTTTTGCGGACAAACAGAGAAACAGACAGACAGAGAGACAGACAGATGGACAAGACAAAAAACTATATACCCCGAAACTTCGTTTACGGGGGCAAAATAATATAAGTTAAATATAGGAATCAAAATAAAATTCTGATATCTTAATTCTTTTTTATTGTAATATATATATAGTGAGTAGATTACCAGATTTAAGTAATTTGTTCTGCAGCTGCTCTGAATCCCCCTTGATGCAGTAAATAATTTATTGTTTTAAGTAAAACAATTAGATATAGCAATTTGAAAATATTTTAGTAATAGCTAGTAATTAGTGGTAAACTGTAAGTAAAAACCAAGTAATGTGTTATTACTTACATACACAAATTTAAGTAAATATAAATTACTAAGTAAAACTTTTTTTAGAGTGATATTATTGGATCAAAATAGATATTTAATTGTTAATACTACAATGTATCATAATACTAGAGATAAATAAAGGGACAGACAGATACTAGACCTATCAGTTTTTGAAACTAATTAATCTATATTTGAAGACTGGTTTACATGTAAAACCCCAGTCACATTTCCAAAAAGACCAACGGCCGACGGTTTTTGAAGCAGAAATGGGATTCTTCGGGTGACAGTCGGCAGTTCATTGGCCGTTTTGCCTTGCCCGATTTTGACCTCTTTATTTGTCGACTGACCAATTTTGTGTCCATCGGTCCACGTTATAATTTTTATTGTGTCGGAGGCCGATTTATTCTATTGAGGTTATCCGTCGACCAGCCTTTGATCATCGTCCGACAATTGGCGATCAGTTTATTAAGTCGGTCGTCCGTCGTTCGGCAATAAGGGCGTCAAAAATTTCGGCCGACAGTTAAAATCAAACTGTAGCTCGGAGCTCGATGATCGGGCGACGATTGGCAGACTTGTGAATATTTAACTTATAAAGGATCGAAACACAAACAAAATTTTGATGCATGGAATGTATTTTTTTTTATAGGAAATAAAATATAAGGGGTGTTAAGAAAGTTCGTTCCATGATGAAATATTTTCAAAAATTTCATAGTAGTGCTCTACTAAAGCGATGGATTTTCAAGTCTGACAAAATTACAAGAGTGTGCTTTAGATTTATAGCAATTCATTTCTAGCAGGAAATAGTAGGATTAGGATTTTTCTTCCATATGAAAATATATATAACATCTTAAAAGCACCTGAATGATAGAAATGCTGGTCATTTTGAGTGAAAATAAAGGCTAATTTACTTTTGTTTCTTCATAGCTTATCTTGCATCAGACAAGCTGATGAGTGTATAAGAATGATAGAATATCACTTTTCAAAAGAATAGGTTTGCCATTTTGAAATTTTCACAGATTTGATAATTTTTGCGCAGTATTTGAAAGGATGTTTTGACCTGTGTGCTGAATGTATGTCACAAATATGCATCATCCCCATTTTTTTTTCTGAACAGACATCATCTGTTTTAATACCTTCCCTCCCCTTTATGATTCAACAAAAGATATCCAAAACCTTATCAGTAGCAAGAATGGACTCTGTAAACATGAAGTATCACAACCTGTAAATATCTTCTCATCATATTTCTTTTCAAAAATAAAAGAAAAATGTGGAACGAACTTTCTTAACACCCTTTATAATTAATCCGTTAGGAATAAAGAAATCATATTTTTTCTTTTCTGCTTAGATATGCGCCATTTGTCGTTTTTTATGCAATTCTATACAAAATTTTGCATACATTTTCAACATTGAGCTACAATCTTACAAATTTCTGCCACTTTGCCTTGCAAACAATACTCACATCACCTATCTGAATATAGATCTTTGAAAAATACTGCTGATTTCTAAAGAAAAAAAGATTTTTTTGTGTTGATTATCCAAGTCATCGGTGTTCCTAGGAATTAATTTGACTGTTCCGTGTTTCCCGATACTCGTGTCGACCTATCATGTTTTTTCAGCCGACAAGACCATAAAAATTTAGTCGCCCGAACATCGGATTAAACGTGACCTGTACATGTAATTAATCACTGTTTAAAATCGGAAACACAGAAATAGTCGCAGTTAAGTGCTGCATGAGATGTTGCTACATTGTGCTAGTATTTGAAACACAGAAGTACGTGACTAGCATGTTTGTGATAAAAAAGTTTTGCTTTATAATCATTTCTCTCTTTCTCGGCTTGTGTTTTATTTTTAATTATTAAGTCACTATTTTCCATTTAAAGTAATTGACTTGTGTTTTAATTTTAATCATCAAGTCACTATTTTTCATTTAAAATAATTGATAAAACACTGTGTATTGATCAAACCTTAAGTGAAGGGCATAACAAAACATTTATACTAGGAATGGGTATGAGGGCAACATATGATTTCTTTGATCTGAATGTGGAAATGTTGCTCTTAGCGTGCGACCTTGGGCAGACTTTCACTTTCAGGTCCAACAAATCATATCTTGCCCTAATATCCAGTCAATAACTGTATTGATAAAAACTTTTAAAATTAAAGTAAAACAAATAGTCAATGCAATCAAGATCATTCTAATACGCAATTGATAGTTTCTCTTTTAACAATTGAAACTTCTATTTTGGATGATGTCCTTGTATATCATGTTTTCCCTCCATATAGGTGTATCTGAAATAAACTTTATAACGTAAATCTTTTGAAAAATCTACGAAAGCCCAGAAGGCTCATTCGAGATTCGAGTTTCCAAATACGAGATTCGAAATTCGAGATTCAAAATTCGAAATTCGAGATTCAAAATTCGAGTTTCGAGATTCAAGATCCAAACGAACCAATCAAAAGCGGGTTCAACATTTGATTACTTCCCTTTATTATGTTTTTACTATCAAGAAATAGTTCAATATAATTATATCAAATGGTTCATTTGATTAAATTACAATGCAAGAAAAAGTGTTATATATATTAGAAGGAAATTTAAATAATTAATGAAATTTTGATCAGCAAAAAATATTTTAATTTATATTATAGATTCCTAAATATTAAACAGATTTCATATATCAGGAGTATATACATGTTTGAATTGTCTACTAAGCGTCATTTTTATGAATTTCTGTTAGGAAAACTACAGGTACTTGTGGGTGGGACCCCCCCCCCCCCCCCCGCACACTTTCTTTATATTCAACCCAAGGGCTTCTTGGAATTTTTTTTTCATAAGATATATTTATTCAACTTATTCATCATGTATACAATAACAAAAAAATGTAAAATCCCCAGAATAATCGCTCAACACCCCCCCCCCCCAAATACCCACTATACATTATAAGAGAAAGATATGCCACTCCAGTCTGTTTACGTTGTACCCACTCTGGTATTAGATGCATTTATTTTGTTTTAACTTTAAATGTCGATTCACACTGCAGGCGCAGATCCAGAAATTTTTCAAAGGGGGTGGGGGGGGGGGGTTGAAGTATTTTTCAAAAGCGGGGGTTGAAGGCGAAAACAGTTAAAACGTACGTTGTACACATACATATAGTTAAATAACTCAATAGAATATCGATACAGGGTGGAGTATGGTTTTTGAAAGTGGGACGTTGATCAATCTGGGAAAAAGTACTTGTATACATTACCAGAAAGTTTTTGAAAAAGAAAGGAAAATAAATCTCCGAACCTGAAAATCCTATTTTGTAAAGGGAGGGTTTTTATTTTGTTTTTACAACCGAATTTCTTTATATAATACAACATTAGCCTTTCACCTTACATTTCCTATAGTAAAAACACAACGAAAAAATTGGGACTTTCTTATTTCTCTTTCTCTTAAATTGCAAATCCAAAGGGGGGGGGGGTTGCAACCCCCGTAACCCCCCCTCTGGATCCGCCACTGCACTGTCTCTAAATATACAATGTATTTCTGTCTTAGTCCATGCTATCGGACTGACTCTGCATCACGTAATAATCCCACATTTTCTCCGTAAACAGCATTCTTTCTTGTAAAGTGGGGTAATAAATTGTGTTTTTTTTGTTTTGTTTTGGTTTTTTTTTTTTTTTTTTTTTTTTTTTGGTTGAGCGATTATTCTGGGGGTTTTACGCCAGCGATTTTTTCGTATTGTAAGGTTACACATAACAGAGAAATAAGCCCTGGGGTTCAATATCAAGGGGATGGGGGTGGGGGGGTCTTGTCCACACGTACCTGTGTTTTTCTAAAAATTAAGACAAGAAACATATATTGACGCAAGCGTCAAAAATCGGCCGCAAACCAATTTGTTCCTTTTATGGTCCCTCTAGATCCGCCACTACATTTCTTCTCTTTGAGTTGTAGCGGGAAAATTCTTGGCACATTGTAAAACGTGCATTATCCTCGTCTGCTAAGGGCCAAATCTTGTAATATTCTGTAGCCTGCTAAGTCTTTTAATGAATTAACATTTAAACATATGTTTCAAAATGTTTATATATGTACATATGTACACGTCATTTTGAAATAAATACGTACAACAAATCCCGTTTGAATAGAGAAAGTAAAATTGCGTAATATACATAACGCGGTCTTTGCTTTAGACTACGCCCAACACATGTCCTAATTTTCTCCGCACCTCAAACATGTCTAAGTTCATAAATAGGATTGGATGAAATATTTACCTCATTCTTCGTAAGAATTTTTAATTTTATGTTTATGGTGCGTTCTTATTTAACCTTAAGACGCTCTTTTTAATATACTACTATATTAATGTTAAATATTTTTTATTTAAATTGTTTTAACTCCGCAGAAACGCACAGCGACTTCGAACTTTCATATCATAGAGCCGACCGCCTCCTGGCCGGTAATTAGTTGGCGATACAAAAATATATATACTCCTGATATATGTAATATATTTAATATTTAAGAATCTATAATATAAATTGATATATTTTTTGCTGATCAAAAATCCATTAATTATTTAAATTTACGTCTAATGTATATAACACTTTTTCTTGCATTGTAATTTAATCAAATGACCCATTTGATATAATTATATTGAATTATTTCTTGATAGTAAAAACATAATAAAGGGGAGTAATCAAATGTTGAACCCGCTTTTGATTGGTTCGTTTGGATCTTGAATCTCGAAACTCGAATTTTGAATCTCGAATTTCGAATTTTGAAACTCGAATTTCGAATCTCGTATTTGGAAACTCGGATCTCGAATGAGCCTTCTGGGCTTTCGTAAAAATCGTTCAATATTAACACATTTAAAAAATACCACTATACCCCGGTGAACCGGACAGTTTTACACATATAAGTTTGGTGAGTTTCATTTTTTATTTATTTTTCTTTGTATAGGCTGGAGGCAAATAATTGCATTCACATGAAAAAAAACCTTCACAGGAAAAAACATCTCCACATGGAATAAAAACATCATAACATGATAAAGCACCTTCTTATGAAATAACAACAGCAAGGTATAAAAAAATCGACATCTTCACGTGAAATTATATATTATATATACTTTTAAAAGTTAACTTATTGATTTGTGAAATAAGAGCAGTGACTATGAAAATAAAACTAGATGTACTGTGAGCAATGTGCTCACTAAATGATACCCTCCGCCTCCAGTCCATGTTTTGCTGTTGCCGGGAAACCAAAAATATGTGTCGGATCAAAAAGTAAAATAGGAGGTTACAATGGCATTATGTAATAAAGATTCGTGAAAGTTTCATTAAATTTCACACTAAGTTGTATAAGAGGAGTTGCGGATAAGAGATGGGTACTCCAAAGCGTAACAGACAGACGGACGGAGGGACAGACGGAAATACCGATTACAGTATACTCTCCCACTTTTTAAGCGGGGGGGGGGGGGGGTATAATAATTAATGCTTTCGTAAATTGTCGAAAGGGTACGAAAGCCTACAAGGGTCAAATTAGAAAATGAAGAAAAAAAAATTAAGTCGTAATAACGACTTCCCAGGTAGCACAAAACATTTTCAAAACATTTTATTGGTGTTGTAAAAAGGTTTTTTCGAAACATTTCAGACTAAACATTTTAAAAACATTTTAAAAACATTTTCTCTTCTCTTTATAACATTTTAAAAACATTTTTAAAATGTTTTCAAGAAGCTTATGATTAAATCCTTTTGGAACATTTTTCTAAAATATTTTCGAAACATTTTAAAAGTGTTTCAAAAGGTATGTTTAGCTTTCAAATATCAAAGATTTTTATATTACGTTTTAAAAACGTTCTAAAAACATGAAATGAAACATTCCTTTTCCATAAATCTGAAACATTGCATGAATACGTTTCTGAAACATTTGGAAGAAACGTTGTCAAAATGTTTTTGAAACATTCTTAATTCATTTAAGGAACATTTTTCTTAAAATTATTCTAAGGGTATGCATAGCTTCCAAATATTAAAGACCTTATAAAACGTTTTAAAAACGTTCTTAAAACATGAAATGAAACATTCTTTTTCTGTAAAACGGAAACATTGCCTATACGTTTCTGAAAAAATTGTAAGGAACATTTTTAAATATTTTTAAAACATTCTTAATATCGCTTTTAGTTATAAACATTAAATTCCGGATATTTTTCGGCCTAAACAGTGAAAATGTTTATTTAAAACATTTACTAAAATAATTATTTTCACTACAATTGAAACATTTTAATTATAGTTTTTGTAACATTTTTTTGAAACATTTTCAAAATGTTTCTGAAACATTTATGTAATTACGGCACAATTTAATTCATTTATAAACTTTAAGAGTATTTTGTGAGAATAATTTTAGAACATTCAATTTAATGTGTTTTCCTTTTTTAAAGACTTAATTTTTCATTGCTGCAACATTTTTTAATGTTATTTTCAAAATGTTCTTAAAACATTCAAATAATGTATGATTGCGATTTTCCTAAAATTTAGTTTATGAAGAAAAAAAGAATATATAGACAGGATAGTGTTGAAATGAGGAATTGTAGTAATTTTTTAATTCAAAGATTTTTTCCGGTATTTTATAATGATTTCTAGTTTTGGTTTATTGATTAAACAGACATATATAAAGTCCTTTAATTAAAACAAATCAAAAAATTAAGAAATGAAAGGATAGGCAAACGCAAATTTTAAAATATAAATAAATCTAAAAAATCATAAGCATTTGATAAAACTCTTAATGTTTTTTTTATAAAATGTTCTTCATCAAATCTGTGATCCACTCCCACGATTTTACTCTGAGGCATTAGATAGGGATTGGCACACTGGTCAGTTTCAGTGTCATGATAACCTATTATGCAATTTTCCTGCTGGGCAGCGCGTTACAGAGTATAGTGGTTTGCAGCTTATCTAGGCCAAATTTTGAATTCTGGTAAACAAGATGTGCGCGCTTACTCCGTGCCGATTTGAATGAGAAGACTTTGCACCATAAAACCACAATAATAACCTCGGGATTTATTAACTTTGAATGGTAAGAAATATTCCTTTATCATAGACTTTAAAAGATCATTTAAAAATGACTTTTATACTACCAGTGCATGATCAATAACTTTGTACAAATGTATGTAGCATTATGAAATGACAAAGCGTTAAGGTTATACACATGTATCATGTGTATTTGATTTGAATATTTCATTCTTAATTCAACACAATTATATCCTTGATTCAAGTATTCGTTGTCTTTGTGAATTGTTTTAAAATCATCAAACAATATGTTGATTTAAAAATGAAATTTCTTTACAGCATGGTGTTGATTGCATCATCCGTATTTTCAAATTCCCACATTCAAAAGACCCGCCTTTGGTGAAGGCAAAGGTGTACGTAAATGCTATTACTCTTCAATAATATTGTCATAGTAATTATTTTTCTGCTTTTTTCAATGCAAATGAGGAAAGAACTTAAAATTGATATAATTATTTGAAATATTTTTTGTATATTTTCATTGATACATTAGATGTAGAACGCTGATACAAACACAATTTTTCTTATCTTTACAGGTTGTGCTATTCTTTCCGAGGGGCGGATTCCTTATCAGCCTTTTCAGTGTATGAGATTCTAACTAGTATTATAGATCCGCCGCTCTGTTCGACCTATACTGTGATTCAGTGTGAACATAGGATTTCTGTGATTCTGTAATGGATTAGACGCCGTTTTTACCCTTTAAAAACCCGGTGACTTGAAAGAAAATAAATTAAAACTTGTACCGAGAATGGAATTTAATTGTGATTAACATATTGATAATGGGTTTGTATTAAAGGTTCAAAAATGAAATATAATTTGTGTTTATTTCTTTTAAAATATAAATATATCATTATTTAATGAGAAAAGTAAAATTTCAGTAGAAATACTTTTGTAACATCGACGTGAATGTTTTGAAAACGTTTTAAAAACCAAGCAGATTAAACGTGAAAAAACATTTTTGAAAATGTTTTTGTTACATTTTATAACAATGTTATGATAACATTTGTTGAAATATTTTGTAAAATGTTTTAAAAACATTTAAAAAACCATACAAAATCACGTGATTACAACATTGTTCTAAAATGTTTTCGTAACATTTAAAAAAAATATTCCAGAAACATTTGCTGAAATATTTCACTAAAATGTTTTAAAAACGTTTAAAAAACCATACAAATTCACGTGATTAAAACATTATTGAAAATGTTTTTGCAACATTTTAAGAAAATGTTCTGGCAACATTTCGCTGAAATATTTCACTAAAATGTTTTAAAAACGTTTAAAAAACCATACAAAATCACGTGATAAAAACATTTTTAAAAATGTTTTCGCAACATTTTGAAAATGTTTTAAAAACATTTTAAAAATGTTTTTGTGTTAGCTGGGTTCTTATCTCGTTATTACGACTTTCTTAAGTCGTTATAACGACTTTTTATCTCGTAATAACGACTTTTTATCTCGTAATAACGACTTTCTTAAGTCGTAATAACGACTTTTTATCTCGTTATTACGACTTTCTTCAGTCGAAATTACGACTTTCTTAAGTCGTAATAACGACTTTTTATCTCGTTATTACGACTTTCTTAAGTCGTAATAACGACTTTTTATCTCGTAATAACGACTTTCTTAAGTAGTAATAACGACTTTTTATCTCGTTATTACGACTTTTTATCTCGTTATAACGACTTTCTTAAGTCGTAATAACGACTTTTTATCTCGTAATAACGACTTTCTTAAGTCGTAATAACGACTTTTTATCTCGTTATTACGACTTCTTAAGTAAGACAATTTTGAATGGTTTGCTATTTTTGACCTTTCTGTATTATGGAAACTTATGACCGCCTCGTGAAGTTGATTAAATTTTATACATCAAACAGACAAAATAAAATGAGTATCATCTGCTTATCAGGTAAGTTAACATTGCAGGGCGGGGGTGGAGGGTTCCCCATTATTTTCTCAAACATAACTTTTCTGCTGATGAAAAAGTTTATTGAAGTTCATTGCCTCCCCCCCCCCCAAACATTTTTTGTTGCAATATAGCCAAATAAGGGTGTGGTGGTAGTTAAATTTAAATCTGGTATGGAAAGAAGTTGCCAATATATGGTAATTTTGTTATATGTAGCATAGACTTTCACGTTGATATTTTGAAAGTTTTTGTCTGTGAACGAGGAATGTAAAAGTACATTTAAACAACAATTTAAACCCCTTGTTTGCAAAGAAATACATAATATAGTCTACATAGGCATTGATAATTGGGGCTTACTGAGTAGCCCCTAAAACCTTTTTGTTGGTTTAGCCCCCCTTTTTAGTTTGCTTTCGTCACGCGCTTATGTATCTTATATGATATTTTGAAATGATTTCTGCCATGTGCAACACTAGTGTCTTCTACGGAAACGTATAACCGCCTCGTGTTGTTGTTTTAGAACGCGATATTATGACATAAAAATATTGTTAAATACAATTGCTTCAATGTTGGGCGATATAATTATGACAACAATGTCTGATGGATAATACTTTTCTGATTTGTTTTAGACGACTTTTACACTTTGATATATCCAAGTTGAATTCCTAAATGTCGCACATAAAAAAATGTGTAAAAATTAATCCGCTAAAATTAGATATCGCAGACATTAATGCGATATAACATGTATGAAGACTTAGCGTAGACGACTAGATTTAAACAAAGAGGAAATTCAGCAAAATGCGAATGACTTGTAACATCAGATTTATTCGTATTGCATTGCATTGATGTCTAATTTAAATACAATAATTCAAATTTTTATAGCACTAATTGCAGGCCAGTAGTGCATATGTAGACAACACTTTCCTCTTTTTCTGAGTGTGTGCTTTTCTTTGGACTCGGGACACTCTTTGAAAACAGTGGCTACGTGCCGGATTTTTATTCTCCGAAATTGATTATTTAAAAAAATAAAAAGAATATATGATTCTTAAAAATAATCTAAAATTTCAGATTAAACAAAAAGAAATTTGAAGTTTTTACAGTGTTATAATTCTTTATGTATATGCTTTTTAATATCAATTCTCTATAAAAATCAAAATTTTAAATAGGGTCGTGGACATGACATATCTCCGATTTAGCTGAAATTCACAACATTTACTACAATTGGTATGTCTTTAATAAATATGATGTTAAAGTCTAACTTTTCAATTTGGTTGCCATGGTAACAGGGATGTTATATTAAGAACCCTCTGATTAAGCAAATTTTGCTCTATTTTTAATTAGATTTGTGCACATTCAATTAATTAGTAAAAATTCACATGAAAATTATATTATGTGAGCTCATATAACTAAAATCTGAGAAATTAATTTCATTCAAAGATATTTGAATGAAGATTAAGTGAATTTTCATTGCAGTATTAAGGCTGTTAGCAAATTGGCAATTTGCCAAATTTGTCTTTTTTAGTCATATTCAATGAAATTTTTTACCATTTTGACAACTGATATATTTGTAACCATGTATCATTAAATAAACTATATATTCTAAGGTTTTATGAGAATAAAAAAGACTAATGGGTAAATCAAAAACTTTCTAGAAATTATTGCATGAAAATTGGCAATTTGCCAAAATTGATTTTTTTAGTCATATTCAATGAAATTGTTCACCATTTTGACAACTGATATATTTGTAACCATGTATCATTAAATAAACTATATATTCTAAGATTTTATGAGAATAAAAAAAATTAATGGGTAAATCAAACACTTTATAGAAATTATTGCATGAAAATTGGCAATTTGCCAAAATTGATTTTTTTAGTCATAGTCACATTCAATGAAATTGTTCACCATTTTGACAACTGATATATTTGTAACCATGTATCATTAAATAAACTTTATATTCTAATGTTTTGTGAGAATAAAAAAAATTAATAAATTAATGGGTAAATGTACAGCTTTCTAGAAATTATTGCATGAATGACCCCCCCCCCCCCCTCCATTAATCACAAATAACAGAGATCATCATTTAAGAACATGTTTTACCAAACTGAACAAATTGTTATCTAGTATGAATATATGTCAAGTATTTAAATTTCTTTTCAATATTGAATTAAATAGAACTTCTGAAATTAACTCAGTGACAGGTAAATTAATATGTTGCCATGGAAACAAATCTTTTAATGGCCTATAATTGTGTCCAATCCTTTTGATTTATTCACTAAAATATGTTCAAATTCAAAACAATTGTTTTATGGTTAATTTTTTAAAATGTATAATTGAAGTAAAAAGGCAAACTCATATTTAATAAATGATATGAAAGTATTTTATGAAAATATGAAAGTACGTCAGACAATATAATGTCAAAACAAGTTGGCAAGACCATCTTGATTATAATGTTTGTTTGCCCTCTCCCAACTCAGGGTAAAATTATTAAGTCGCCTCATTAGGTAGGTTGTAAAATCTTTTTCCCAGAAAATTTCATAATATTTGTTGACGAGATAAGATGGATAAAAAAAACCATCCTGTCTTGCAATGTAAAAAAAAGTTTTGAATTTTAGTTAGTCTGTTGGGGGAAGGCAGCCAAATTTGTTTAAATGGCCTTATATGCTAAATATTGTGGAATTAATTTTTATTACCACATTGCTTATCAGCATATTCAGATGATCAGTTACATGTATACTATGTTCTTTTAATGGGTATAAATATTTTTAACCATTTGACCTTGACCTTAGACATTGACCGACTTAAAAAAACTTTAACCTTAACCACAACTTTTGAAGTTGGACTAGATTTTCATATTTCACAGGTGTTTTACTTGTGGCAAGAACTTTCTTGGGATACCTCGTGGGAGTCTTGAGCTGCAATGTATGGGGGAATCAGTGTTTCACAATTAATCTTGTTCTCAGTTTTGTTAAAATGTATTCATATATATTCTAATCATACAAGACATACTGTGTGAAGCCTGCCAATATAAAACTCTAAATTTGTGAGCCCATGTGGCAGTATATAATAAATCAGTATACCTCCTCTCCTGCAGAGAGGGGATATAAAAAGGGAAGAAACTGCTTCTTTGCATAAAACTGCTTTTATAGAAAAAAAATAAACAAGACATTAATTGGAATGTATGCTTCACTTAAACAGTGACATTTTTTGAAAATACAAGAAATCAATTTACACATATTCTCTAAGGAAAACAGATGCCCTGCTTAAAAAAAAAATTTGCTAAAATTTGTTCCTTCATATTCTCTCATTTGATGTCAGCTTGGTTTCCTTGAATTCACATTTCTTTATGTCCTTTTGTGTAAGTTTGAAAAGTAGCTCAGCCTTGCAATATTAATTTGCTGTGGATTTTAGTAATGATCATTAGAAAACCCTCTCTATGTCCATCTTGCACCAGTGACAACTTTTACTGGATCCTCTTTTCTTTCTGTTATTTTTCCTACTTTGTATTTTTTATGTAAATTTTACTTCCAGTCCACTGTGAATTTTTTTTTTTTTTTTTTGGGGGGGGGGGGTTGTATGTCCTCTGCTCTGGTCATTTCTATCTGTTCACATGAAAATAAAAAAAATAACATTAATTTTTGGTTTTGATAAAAATTTTGGATAAAAATTCATTTAAAAATTGTTTCAAAAACTTAAAACTGGAATCTTAAAATTTTGATATATATAAAACATCATCTTCCCAAGTCAAGAGTTTCTGATCTGCTCCGCTCCACATAAACCCTTGACCGAATAGGCAAAGTTTGACGGGGTTTACTGTCACGCCATCTAGTGCGATATACACATTTTGAACTCTACTGACCTCTGCTATTGGCCAATCGGAGTAAACGAATTCAACAGAGAATTCTAGATAATATTGGAAGTTTGAAATAAATTCGATATAATTCAACTACAAATCTGAGTCAAACCTTTAATGGGCTATTTAATGATAATGACGTTATCCTTGGGACTAAAACTGGCTAGTTTTTCTGTTTACAATTTAGTTTAAGTTTAAATAAAACAATGATTTTGATTGGTTCATACAAACTTGCATGAGGCCATTCAGAGAACGCATTTCTAACCCCGTCAAACTTTGCCTATTCGGTCAAGGGTTTATGTGGAGCGGAGCGGATTAGAAATTCTTGACTTGGGAAGATGATAAAACATATACATTTTCAACCTATAAACATTATTATCTCCCTTTATGCATTGTTGTGGCAATCATGTCTTAAGTCACCATGAATCCATGCAACTTAATACACAATACATGTACCTGTTTGGTCTCCTTGCTAGAGGATCTGTAATCCTGAGAATCTTCATTAGGAAAATCTTGCAAGGGCTGCAATGATCAATTTAAAATTTAATTTGAAAGTTTGGGTCAAAATCCTGAACATCATATATATATTACATGTACCTAATATTGACAGTCATGTTATCCTGAAAATTTTCTGAATCAAGAGGAATGATTGATAAAGGAGTTGGTTTAATGTTGTCATCAAGCATTTTTTTTTTCATTTTACATATAAAGCTTTTCTGCAGTTTGGACAAATCGCCAGAGATATAGAGACTAAGAGTAGAAATGAATTTGACAACAATTAATTTCTAAAGTGGAAAATGAAATGTATTTATATCATAAATTAATTGTAATAAAAACATACATGTTTTATAGATACTAACGTAATGTGGTATAATTTATTTTGTTCTTTAATGCGACTATTTTTAATTTGTACAATATGTCCTTGACATGTAAAGCATCAGAATGATCTCATCTGTACAGATCAATATTGTCAAACTAAAACTATTCATATTTTTGTGTGCAAGATTGATATGCCTGCAATATATAGCTGAAAAACAGTGATCAGTAAAATAAAATTATGAGACAGAAAGCTGCATCTTGGAAAGTACAAATGGAGTTGCCATATTCTAACACCCTTGGATAGATTTCTTTACCTACTTTACAATACATCACCTTGCAGAGCAAATAAATTCATTGTATCAAGGTCCCAAAAATGATTTCACAATAGTATGACAAAGTATATGTACTTAGATCTGGAACACTATTAGTATCTGTAAATCTGTGTGTCTGCATGTACTTTCATAATTTTACACTTACACTTTTTTAATCAATTCTTTGAAATATTCTACAGTCCTGATATTGCTTAAAATTTCAAAAAATCTAACACACTATTCAGTTATCATTGTCAGAAGTCAAAGGTTTAATATTTCCGAGGTATGATTTCTACAAATCCTGTTTGTAAAAATAGATTGGACACAAGCATATATTATCATTTGGAAAAATAAATTCATACAAACAATTTTCTTCAAATATACTGAATTTTATAGAAAATAGAATACCAGTACCCAAAACGGGCACATATATTGCACAGTAGTATTTGATTCAATGTCATTTACATGTAATATGTGCAACTGTGCATCCAAGTTTTCATGGTTTTGTTTGTTTTTATTGTCTTATATTTCATTATACAGTCAGTTACCTAATCCGAGATTCCTCTGACTCTAACCCCTGCTTTTATATTGTGACTTCTGCGCACAAGTCACAATATAAAAGCGGGGGTTAGAGTCAGAGGAATCTCGGATTATCAGTTACCATGCAGGTACATGTGACACCTGAATAGAATTATGAATAAAAAAAATACTTACACATTGTAATCGGGATCGGTCGGGGACTACCACACCACTACATTTATCTCTCTATCTCTATTTCAAAGACATCTTGAAGGGAACAGCTAAAATCCTCTCGGCCTTCGCCCCCATACCACCCTGATTTCCTCATATTTTCTTTTCTACGAGTAGCTATACGTGTAATACTCATCATGTCCAGATCAACCCTTTGGCTTTTCTTAAAGATTATCCCAACTTTGTCAACTGTTTTTCATCAAATTCTGAGTCTCTTGAGGTAGAATTTTCCTGAACAAGATGTTTCAAAACAAGAAGAAAAACTGCAGATTTCATTGTCTGCCATCTTGTTTACAATTTACACATTTTGTATTCTTCAATGCCGAAGAGCTCCAACAAGGGAAATAACTCGGATAGAGAAAAAGCAGATTTAGACCAACTTTATAGTGTAATAAAATGTTTATTTTTCATTTACCCATAAATGTTTTAAATGATATTTGCAAAATAACATTTCTTGAATCTAAATCTCCCTACTAGAATTTTTACATCACTTGTCAAAGTCTTTAAATATTAAGTCTAACAAGGGAGGTAACGAGGACTAATTATTCACTTTTTGGGCATCAGAAAATTAGAAATTGTAAAATTTTTGTGACCTTGGCTATTTTTTACATAGTTTTGATTGTCATGAAGGATATAAAAAAATATGAATATAAACAGCTTTGTCTAGTAAATATTTTTTTGATATTATTGATAAATAGCAATATCCACTATAATTTACACCTTCTAGTCCCGTTTCCATGGCAACCGGATAAACTACCATGCTTTCTTTCATATAGTCAATCTTTTCATTCATTGAAGTTTCAGTAAGAAAAAAATTAGCTGAATCGAAGACATCGCGTGGCCACGTCTTTTTGATATTTACGTAGAATTGGTATTAAAATACATGTATACCCAAAGAGCAAATTCATAAAATGTATTTGATTGTATAAATAATAACATAAATCTGAATTTATTAAATGATTCATAACATGATTGGAGGAAAATTTGTGTCCGTGACAGCACTAACTAATGAGAAAAAGAAAGGGGACAAAATGCAAATTATTTCATTCATTTTATCAGTCAACACATAATTGTTAAATACAGAGTATGTGGAGACGTGAAGTAACTGTAATATTTAATGCATATTTACATCAGACGAAAATATTAAATGCTTATATGTATGCATATGTTCTCCAAGCTAAGAACATGATTAAAGATATCGTTATCATAGTCTGCATTGAATAGTGGACAAGTATTACCAAATATAATGACTGTCCTTTGAAGCAACATTCATAAGATATATTATTTAGGGAAGAGCCTGCAAGATGTTCTATAACTATTTGAATTATTTTATTTAAATCAGACATCAATTCAGTGAAACACTACATATTAAGGATGAAATTCATTTTATCCCTGTATGGTCCTCATCTTAATGTAAAAAGACTTGAACTTGAACTTTTAAATATTTGAAAAATTAAATGCAAAAAAAAAAAAAAAATCAGTCTCTTTCTTATGATAATCAGTTTTATTGGCGCATGACAAATTAAGACCATGACATCCTTCTATAGATCACTTACAAGATTCCTTGGTAATCTTCCTTAATTGAGGATATTTTGATTTGCATATATGTACTTTTCCCCCAGGTTCTTGCTTTTGACTATAATATTATAACATATATATAATACATCTATGTATATTCAGTATATCTCCTGTATACTAGTACATTTTTATCAACTGCTCTCATTATATTTAAGATCATGTTTGTTCTATCAATTGGATCTTCCTCCTTCTTTTGTTTGTAAATCTTTTTTGCTCTTAAGGGCCTAAATTGGACAGATAAAATGTTGAATTATGTATAAATCTGATGTTGCAAGTCGCTGAATTTTGTCGAATTTTTCTATTTGATTAAATCAAGTCGTCTACGCAAAGTCTTATATATAATATATTGCACTAATGTTTGCGATATCTAATTTTTATCGGCATAATGTTTACACATTATTTTATGTGCGACATTTAGGAATTCAACTTGCATATATCAAAGCTTATAAGTCGTCTAAAACATATTAAAAAGTAGTATTCATCAGAAATTGTTGTCATAATTATATCGCCGAACCTTGTAGTAATTGTATTTGAAAACATTTTTATGTCATAATAACGCGTTCTAAAACAACAACACGAGGCGGTTATACGTTTCCGTAGTCTTCAATTTAGCGGCATATTGATTTAGATTATAAGTGTGTAAACAAAACAAATCCAAATATTGTCAATAATTACAGATTTTTGACATAAATAAATTGTCAAACTCTGGTGCAACTGTTTTGACAATTTTATAACTAAACAATCATCGCGTTTTCAGCTACACGACGCCGTTATACCGGGCACGTTTCCGTTTTCTTTCCTAAATAAAAAGTCGTTAATACGACTTAAGAAAGTCGTTATTACGAGATAAAAAGTCGTAATAACGAGATAAAAAGTCGTTATTACGACTTTAAAAAGTCGTAATAACGAGATAATAAGTCGTTATTACGACTTAAGAAAGTCGTTATTACGAGAAAAAAAGTCGTTATTACGAGAAAAAAAAGTTGTTATTATAACGAGATAAAAAGTCGTTATTATGACTTAAGAAAGTCGTTATTACGACTTAAGAAAGTCGTAATAACGAGATAAAAAGTCGTTATTACGAGAAAAAAAAGTCGTTATTACGAGAAAAAAAGTCGTTATTACGACTTAAGAAAGTCGTAATAACGAGATAAAAAAGTCGTTATTATGACTTAAGAAAGTCGTTATTACGACTTAAGAAAGTCGTAATAACGAGATAAAAAGTCGTTATAACGAAATAAGAAGTCGTTATTACGACTTATTTTTTTTTTCTTCATTTTCTAATTTGACTGTTGTAGGCTTTCTTAAAAGGGTATAATATTTGGATAATTACAAACCCTGCAACTGATAAACGAAGTGTTTTTTTTTTTATTCTTTACCACTGAAATAAATTAAAAGCAGGATACATAATCAATCATCCACAACAAAGTTTAAAGATTGTTAACGAAAAAATGATTGCAAGGGAAAATAGGCGTTCGTTAGTCAACAGGAAAAGGGAAACACTGACCTTCTGCCTAGCATGAACAATAACATCTTTTTCTTTCTAAATTACGCGATACAAAATATAGATTAGCTTTCATGAGGCAGGTCTTTAAAATATACAGCATTTTATATTCAATATACAAAGCTGCTTTGAATTAACAATTAACTTAAAGGCTTGTCCTGTTTTAGAACACTAAAACATTAAATTATAATTATACCTATAATATAAAAACGTTCTTTACCAAGTTTGAGTTTTTATATTCATTAAGTGAAACATATTTTTGTAAAAGGTGATACATGGTTTAATTAGAGTTCATATTTTCTGCAGCAAACAGTTACTTGATAAAAATGATTAATTTTATAACGGTATTATTTTTGTTAAATTTTAATCAGCTAAGAACTTTTAGTAAATCTTCTCGACTATAGTCTCCACTATTCAGACATATGCCTTTATCTCACAAGTAGGAGCTGTTTGATGATGGAAACTAATTTTCCATTGTTTACTTCATTACTTAGCTTATTATTGTCCGGAAGTCAACTGATCATTTTGTATATTAATAATTTAGTGTGCTACATATATTTCAAAGCAGTTGTACTTTTTAAATTCTTGTCTTATTTTCGAAATACTAAATTATAGAGTTTTCATTTTCCATGTTTACGGGCCCATTCTATACCCTCTGTCCATATTGAAATTTCTTCAGTATAGATAAGAAATATGTAAATGCAAATCTTTCTTTAAAAAATATTTCAGAATTTATATAAGGTTTTAAATTCATTAAGTATTTTTTAGGTCACTTGAGTCAGGTAACCTATTGCTATCTGTTTTTGTCCGTCGTCGTACGTCGTCAATCGGTCGTAAACTTTTGAACATTTTCAGCTTCTTCTCTGCAACCACTGAAGCAATTTCAACCAAGTTTGGTATACAGCATTTATGGGTGATGGGGAACAAAAATTTTGAATTTCATGATCCCTGCCCCCCTGGGGCCTGAGGGGTGGGGCCAAAACCACTAAAATTAATAAAATCTTTAAAAATCTTCTTCTTTACTCCTGGACATTAAGCAGTCAAACTGTTTGCATGATTGTATTCAGCATTGAGTCCTTTACCAAAATTGTGAAATTCATGGCCCTGGGGTCAGAGGTTCTTGTGCTAGGGCCGGGCTAAATAAGTATATAGTGAAAATGCATTATTTCTTTGAAAATCTTCTTCTCTGCTCCTGGGTGTTAAATAAACTAACTAGGTACATAGTTATGATGAGCAAGAGTGCCTCTACAAAAATTTTTAATTTTATGGCCCCAGGGTCAGGGGTTCTGGTGTTAGGGCGGGGCTTTATTGATTATGTAGTGAAAATACATGAATTATTTGAAAATCTTCTCCTCTGCTCCTGGGTATTAGATAAACTAACTAAGTACATAGTTATGATGAGCAAGAGTGCCTCTACCAAAATTTTGAATTTTATGGCCCCAGGGTCAAGAGTTCTGGTGTTGAGAGGGGGGGGGGGGTTCTATTGATTATATAGTGAAAATACACAAATTCTTTGAAAATCTTCTTCTATGCTCCTGGGTATTAAATAAACTAACTAAGTGCATAGTTAAGATGAGCAAGAGTGCCTCTATAAAAATTGTGAATTTATGGTCCCAGGGTCAGGGGTTCTGGTGTTTGGGCGGGGCTCTATAGATTATATAGAGAAAATACATGAATTCTTTGAAAATCTACTTCTCCGCTCCTAGGTATTAAATAAACTAGCTAAGTGCATAGTTATGATGAGCAAGAGTGCTTTTACCAAAATTGTGAATTTTATGGTCCCAGGGTCAGGAGTTCTGGTGTTGGGGGGGGGGGCTCTATTGATTATATAGTGAAAATACATTAAATCTTTGAAAATTTTCTTCTCTGCATCTGGGTTTGAAGCAGATTAACTACCTATATAGTTATGATGAGCAAGGGCCCTAATCTTGCAGAATTGTGAATTTCAAGGCCCCAGGGTCAGGGTTGGGGGTAGGGCTCTACTTATATAATGAAAATGAATTAATTGTTTGAAATCTGCTCCTTTGTATTTATAAAACATTTATTTATTTTTTGATAGGCAATTTTAAGGGTGTCTTTTTAAAATTTGTGCAATGTGTGGACCTAGGGTCAGGGTTTATTTCACAGTGTTAGGGGCACTACTGATTATTGCTGAATATTACTGATTAGTTGGAATGCATTTTTGTTACCCTACCTTGCGTGTGTGTATTCATTTAACCCCTGCGAGGTGATCATGAATAATTTATGAATTTCCTTGAATTTTTCATGATTTCATGAAATGTTCATGAAACGTTCATGAAGATCCTATGAACTTATCATTGGACATGTTCAAATCAATAAACCAAGCTAAGCAACTGCTAAGTGTATTGTTATGATGATCAATTGTGCCTCTTTCAAAATTGTTAATGCGATCCTATGAACTTATTATTGGACATTTTCAAATCAATAAACCAAGCTAAGCAACTGCTAAGTGTATTGTTATGATAATCAATTGTGCCTCTTTCAAAATTGTGAATGCCATATAGCATCTGGCTTAAAACATGAATCAAATTCAATAACTGGAAAGTTGTTGCAGAATGCTCAGGTGACCTATAGGGCCCGTGGGCCTCTTGTTAAAAATTGAACCCATGCTTCTTATGTTTTAAAGCTGAGCTGTTGAAAGTTTTATTTTTTTATGAATATAGAGAAATATTGTATTTTTTTTTTTACCTTGACATCTGTAAAAAAAATATATTTTCAGATCATTTTAATTACCGTATATACTCGCCTATAAGTCGGTTGTACTTTTTGAGGTTATTTTGCAGGGATTTGCCATTGACCCGCTTATAAGTCGGTGCAATTTTTTGGCAGAATCAGATGACAATTTCTAATAAATGCTCTCATGATGTTTTACCCTGATTTCAATCAATATTTTAAGATATGAAGTCGATATTAAACTTTAAATAATAAAAATATAAATAATGCCCTTTCAAGATTAAAAATAAAATAAAATTATTAAATACATGCATATAAAATACATATAATTTATGCATAATCTTATAATACATAAATGATATAATATATCCATACTTTGTTCAACGATAGCTATTGAAAATGTTTAAAGAATACTACGATTCGCCATCCAGAAAAATACATGTCTTTGTATGACTCGCCTATAAGTCGGACATAGACTTTCGGACTAAAATTTAACTCCCAAAATACCGACTTATAGGCGAGTATATACGGTAAACAAAAATCCTTGATTTGCATGCACATAGGATACTCATGCATAATCAATTTCTCATTAATTTTTCATTTCAACATGCATTCTTCCTATGATGAATAATTAATATTTTGAGTTAGAATTACATGTATAAGTACTTATGTCAAGGTAAAAGATTCATGCGTTAAAGAATATTTTCTTGGACATTTACTTTTTGATGAAATGCTAAATAATGCACATTGAGAATGTCTTTCTCAAGGTCAACTTTGCAGTGTAAGATTCATATTTCAAAGTTCATTTTTTTGCTGAACAAAGGATTTTTTGTTGTTGTTGAAAAAATAGTCCTTTAAATATTCACACTTAGCAATATCTATTAAATTAAAAGTCATTAGAATATGAATGCTTTTTAGGGTAAATTTTTCTGTATTTCCTTAGAAGACACAGGGCCTATGTCACTATCTGATCAAGTTCTTAGTTTTTAAAATTAGTTGTAAATTCCAAATGGTGTATACCCCACTCCATTCAATTTAGATTTTATAACTGTTAGGTTGAGAAATCTTGATCAAAACATAAAGAGTTTCTTTCCTTGTCAGTTAAATAATGAGATATGGATTCTAGATTTAATTTGTACCCCTAATTATTATTTTTGACCAGGCACTCCTTGGAAATGGTGTTTTTTGGTTGCAGAGATTACATGAAATCACTACATTGTACTCATTTGTTCCTTACAAATGATTACTAATTTAAAAACGTATTTTTTTTTATTGTTATTGTTCTTGCATTAAAATATATTTTTTAAAACTTTCTACTTTTTAGCTATTTCTCCTACAGTTTCAATATAATTTGGCATTCAAGTAGACTTCACCAAGATACAAATTCTTCATAACGTTTTGAGATTACCTGAGTTAACTATTGCTATCTGTTTTTGTCCGTCGTCATGCATTGTGATTCGTGCGTAAACATTTGAACATGTTCAGCTTCTTCTCTACAACTGCTGAGCCAATTTTAAGAAATTTTGGCATAAAGTATCTATGAATGTAGGGGAACAAAAAAATGTTAATTTCATGGTCACTACCCCCTTTGGGCCTGAGGGATGGGGCCAAAACCACTCAGATTAATGCAATCTTAAAAAAAATCTTCTTCTTTACTCCTGGACATAAAGCTGTTGGCGTGATTGTAATCAGCATTGAGTCCTCTACTAAAATTGTGAAATTCATGGCCCTGGGCTGAGGGGTTTTATTAACTGCTAGGATGGGACTTAGTAGATTATAGAGTGAAAATGCATGATTTCTTTACAAATCGTCTTCTTTGCTCCTGGGTATTAAATAAACTAAAAATGTACCTAGTTATATTGAATAAGGCTGCCTTTTCCAAAATTGTGAATTACATAGTCCAAGGGTCAGGGGTTCCTAGGTCTAGGGCAGGGCTATGTAGATTATATAGTGAAAGTGCATTATTTTTTTGAAAATCTTCTTTTCTGCTTCTGGGTATTGTAAAAATAAACTAACCAAGTACATAGTTATGTTGAATAAGACTGCCTCTTTCAAAATTGTGAATTAAATGGCCCCAGGGTCAAGGGTTTTTGTGTTAGGAAGGGGGTCTATTGGTTATATATAGTGAAAATGTATAAATTCCGTGAAATCTTCTTCTCTGCTCTTTGATATTAAACAATATCTCTTTCAAAATTGTGAATTTCATGTCCCCTGGATCGGGGGTTTTGGGGTTAGGGCGCGTTTCTATTGATTATATACATAGTAAAAATGCATTGATTACAGAAACAAAAACTTCTTTTCTGCTCTGGTGTATTAAAAACCTAACCAACTATATAGGTATGTTGAATAACGCTGTTTTTTCCAAAATTGTGAATTTCATATATAGCCCAAGAGTCAAGGGTTCTGGTGTTAGGGCGGGGCTCCATTGATCATACTGTGAAAATGCATTATATTTCTTAGAAAATCTTCTCCTCTGCTCCTGGGTAATAATTACATGTAAATTTTAGTTGCAACACGTCATTTGATTTGGTAAAAGATTTAATCCATTTTGTATAACATGACTTGCCTACGTCACAATGAGTAACGTCAAAAACGTATAATTCCGCTTGACGTTAACTTTTGAAATATGCTGAATTTAAAGCCTTTTCCGGGGGAAAATTGTCTCATTGTCTACACTGAAATTAAATTCTTAAAAAAAGTCTATTTCAACTTATGTTATAAGATATAACATAATTTGGGGCAGTTTACGATTTTTTATAATCTGCTTCGTGGTTTATAAAGCGTTAACTGCCCCAAGTTATGTTATATCGTATAACAAAAATTGAAATAGACTTCATTCTTCTATAAAACTAATGAACTATGTACATAGTTATGATTAGGAAGAATGGTTTATCCTGATGTGTTAATTTCAAGACCCTTGGGTCAGGAGTTATTGCGTTAAGGAGGGGCTCTATTGATTATACAGCGAAACTGCATGAATTCATTGGAAATCATTTCCTTTGCTTTTCCATTGTTCTTGGGTATTATGTCAATGATCTAAGTACACATTTATGCCTCTTTCCAAAATGATATATTTCAGGGCACCTGGGTCATGGGTACTGATTGAATATCTCTATTGCAAAGAAAATCCATTGAATCATTCTTTTTTAAGAATCACTTTCTTTCTTTACTTACAAAGTGGTCTGCATGCATTACTCATAAGTGTTCTCCTATTACTAACCATATTATGGATTGCGACAGTTGAGGAGGGAAGTTATATGACGTTATCAATCTAGAAAATACATATACTCCTACTTTTCATTGTAAAACAAGTATAAAACTAGTGCTCGCAGTTGCGTCAAACTCCCCCTTAGCTGCTGAAAAATAGCCTCGGTTAAAAATACAACTTTGATCAAAAGCCAGGTAAGACTTTAAACAAATATTGCAATAAGATTTTTTCCCAAGAAATTGGACTACGTAAAGGCGTTATTAGAATGAGAAATTCGAAGATAACAAGCTAGGTGTGAACGATATACATGTAAAAAGATGTATAAACAACGTTAATACGTTACGAGGGCACAAAACAAGGGCCAGGTGGGATTAGGTGCTATGGAGGAATAATCATCCACTTAACTGATATTAATCAAATTATATTTAGGAAGTACGTTGTGCAAAATTGTAACCTGCGGTCCCTTTTTCTACGACGAGTTATATTCTAAAACAATTTTAAAACTTTTCAAACAAAAAAAAATGTATAAATACGACGCCTTTTGAATATTTTCAATTGCTCCTACACATAATAATACATTCAATTCCCATTGCATTTAAACCCCGCCCCACTCTTTAAAGCCCTTAAAATATACGAGCGCAGATAGGTACAATTTTCTCCTTTGGCTGGTCACTGTATTTCATTGAAATCTACCTATATGTGAATGGAGAAAATTGTACCCAATTGCGCTCACATGCTATTTTTTAAAAAATTGTAAAATCTAGTTGGCCTTTCCCATTATAAACAGATCGGCGGAACTATATTTTCTGACGTAAGAATGAATTCATATGCTAATCGAGGCACATGCGATTCTTTCTAACTGACCAATCAGCTAAATAAAATTCGTTACGAGTGAGTACCACAAAAATACTATGGAAACATGCATGGCATTTTACTGCTTTCCAATATTTTTTTTATGCATTTGAGTCACAGATTACACAGGGATCTACATATGTACCATTTCAGAGACCACAGTAAAATTTATATACAGTTACAAACAATTGATAGAATATACATGATATACATTAATTTAAAGTTTTGTAGCGTGTTTGGTGAGCAATTCACTAGGTCTACACGTATTATCGAGTATCGGTGAATACAAGTTTCACGTGCATTTCTTGTCCTAAAAACCGTAAATGCTGAAAATCCATGCGTATTATTAAGTATAAACACCATTGGCTGACCATTATAAAAGTTTGAAATGTAGAAAAGAATAACGGGTAAATTGACCTAAACCACGTGTCTGCGATAAAATATAAACGTATTAAACCAGTATGTTTTGTTGTTCTGTCATCGGATTGGACAATGACTAAGTGCGAAATAATAACAATAGCCATATAAGGTCATCTCCCTCTATTGTACTAAGACCCGCCCATTCTCTTGCCATAAAAGAAAATATTCGCACAAACCTGGCCGAATTTAGCTGTGATAAGGTCAAAGATAATGCAGTATTCCTTATAATTAAAATGTGTCTGAACTATTGAAACTATTCAAAAGGCGTCGTATTTATTCACTCATGCATGTTTGAAAACTACCAACATCGTTGTAGATTAAATATAATTCGTCGTGGAAAAAGGGGCTCCAGACAGCAGTTATGTCACATCATCCTTTGTACGGATTGACACGTAGCATCGATCACGTGTACCACATCAAGTGAAAAGAATGTAAACTACGTGACACACTAAGAATGTTGAATGTATTCGTCAGGACATGTGAAAATGGGGTGATAGGCAGCGTTGATTTGAATCCCTTACACTAATAATAGGTTTAGGGTTTTCCAGATTTCAGACTTGAACTCAGATCTCAGGTATTTTCAGCTTTCAAGCCCGATCTCAAATCTCAAAATGTGTTTTTCTCAGGCCTGGGGTCCCTGCCGGGGCTTTATACCCCCCTTTACCGGACCAGGCTTGACCCTGCTATCCCGGCCGGGGCCATCGTCTCACGCCACGGTCCGGAGTCCGCATATAATAGCTCTTTCCAGAATAGGAGAGGATCGTACATTTTGGTCGTGGTTTGCGACGATGAGCCTACATCGGGTTTGACCCGGCCTGGCCCAGAACGTGCACTTAGTTGACCCAGCCGGCAAGATGCCTATTAATACTATAATAATTATGAGATAAAATGATTTATAAGTTTATAAATCAAAAAGTGTAACATTATTGAAAATATAAAGGATAAATAATACACAAAAAAAAACTTTTTTCAGAAATCGGCAATATTTGTCATGATTTAAATAATATTTAAAAAGAATGATGTGCTAAAAATGTTACCTACGGTCCTTTTTTCTACGCCGAAGATATTGATTGAAAAACGATTTGACAGTTTTCAAACAAAAATGTGAAAATACGACTTTTGGATATTTTCAATAGTTCCTAATCATTATAATTTTGAAAATTACTGCATTATCGGTAATTTTTAGACGCTTTAGCAGCGAAAAACATTCTTGTTTGTGACTATTTATTGTTTATGTATAAAGATGAAAAATAATGCATGGACCTTAGTATACAATCGGAAGATATGTCGCTAAAAATTGTAAAGTATCAAGACATGTGAAAAGGGTAACAGACTAACAGTAATCGTTTATGATGAGGAAGGCCTAGGATTTACGATGTTTTTTTTTTTCGTCACAGGAATCAATTAAACGCATTGAGATTCAATTTTATGGGTAAAAATAAACTGGAGAAATGGATGAAACTGTAAACCCCTGCCTGAAATGAAGAATTATATTTTACATATGCTCACATTTTCGACAAAAGTGACACAATCAATAAAGATACATATATAGATCACGTATAAGCCAAAATAACATTTGTAAAATTCAGATATTTTTTTTTTTTGTCAATCTACTGAGGGGCCATAAGGCACATCTGCCTTCCTAAACGAAGAGGGCAAATATTTCACGGAAAGAAGACGTACATATTCAATTAATTAATTGTGTGCATGTGGTTCACAGTAATTTTAAATGAATTTCTAAAAATTTAAAACATTGAATTCTTACATTCACCTTCGAAAAGGAAGATGATGTGATTTCTGTGTTTATGGTTTTCAGACTACGAAGAATTAAAGTCTTCAATTTTTGTTTTCTTCAGCCTTCTGCTGTTTGGATTGCAATAAACACTTTCAATACACAATCTAAGACATTCACGCTGAAAAGTTTTATTGAATGTACAGGGTAAAGAAATAGGCTATGTCTGAATTAGGAAATTGATAGGATATATAAAGTTAGCAAGATATAAGTTGTTCTTTGTTTAACACTATATCTACTTAAAAATGGTTTAAGAGCCCAACGATTCAAACTTTACTACTTCTCTTCGCAGTAGCTGCAACTATGTAACGTTTGATAAGGGTAAGTACTGTTTCCTATTCCTATTAGAATACTTACACGTAATTATGATTCAAGTGGGATGTCATGTCCAAGCCATCTGGGATTTTTTGGTCTAAAATTAGAAATACCAAGAATACATGAACTTTATGCAACACCAACCTGACTCAAAGTGACTGAAAATACTAATGTACGTATTAAATACGGTTAAAGACCAAAAGTACAGTGTAGTTAATTATTATATTTCTATTGTTTACATTTGGGGAAAATTATTCACCTTAGAGCTGTGCAGCTACAGCAATCAGGAAACAAAAAAATGAAATGAAAATGATACCAGTTCGGTTATTTAGTACAATCGATTGTTTTGATTTAATTTTTTGTCAGTGCCCATAATTTTAGAAAATTAAGATTTTTTATATGGTGATCTCTTTGAAGCTATGCGTCCGGTCCGCTATTCCTATCTCACACCGAGTTCTAAGAACACTGTTTTAATAATTAATGAGAGAGAATAACAACATTAACGAAAGACATTCTTAGTGGCAGTCCCTAAGTTATTTAAGGAATGAAGCTTTTTTTCAACTTATATTATACGATATAACATAACTTGGGGCAGTTTACGCTTTATAAACCTGGATTCCCATTCCTTGTGGAAATTACTGGGAAACTTCAAGATTCCCTAACTTTTCTAAAGGAAGCAATGTGAAATAATGCGAATTCTTTTAAAAATCTATCTAAAAAATTTATTACATGTAAAAGAAAAAAGCATTACCATTTTATATGTTTAATAATTCATTTGATGTACAAAATCTGTAACTGTATTTTTCAATGTTATCAAAATATTAAATAAATTCAAATATCTTAGATAAACAATGGAACAGTCTTTCACATTTAAGTCCATTCATAAGGGTCATTAAGTACCTCATTCAACATCAGTTTCCGGGTTTTCTTCTCATCACCTATGATCTGCAATATTCATACAAAATTATTATATGATGTCAGAATTATAATGCTTGAATATAACTTAGAAATCTGAAAGATCAGTCGATGTCCTTTAATATACCAATATCAATAATTACTTTCCATGACCATGATACATATGATTTCAGCATTTAATGTATCTCTTTAATATTTAATGCTTTATGATAAGTGAAAAAAAATAACATAATATAAATAATGTTTTCAGCCTTATTATGTCATTGAGAATATATATTACTACATGTATCTCATACCAAGAACCCTGCTTTAAGTTTGATTAGTTTGAGAGAAAACATACCCTTTATAATAACAAAAATATTTGGGAGAGATTTTTTTTTAAATTTTGATATTCAACCTAGAAATTGGTTTAAGATCATTGCAGAACCTCCACCCCATTGCACAAAAGCTAGATTACACCAGGGGAGAAATATACTCTGGACTACGATTTTAAATAAAGATATACAGTAGATTTTGATACTGACCTTTGACCTAGAAAATTAGTCCAAGGTCACTCTTCATCCTCTATCCACAGGCTCTCTGTAGTTTAAGTTTGAGAGAGAAATATGCACAGAACAAGTTATTTCAGATGGAGTGATGGGTAGACACTGTCTTAGGGCATCCACAGAACAGGACCTAAAAATAATGCAATATTATATGTATTACAGTATATATATACATGTACTAGTATGTTAATGATTTATCATATGCTGCATTGGACACATATGATTTTATCATGGTTTAAGTATACATGTATCTTATGAGTACTTTTATACCGGTATTGCATGTACGCTCAGTTTATTTAAGAAATAACTAACAAGTTTATAAACTTCAATGGGAGAGATACCACAAATGTATATATAAACAAGTAATTTATTTATTTATTTTTTTTTACATATATTGAACAACATTTTTTACATCCATTCATCATGTTCATGAATTGGCTGATCAAAATTCAGTCAGTTTTAGATCTATATGATATACCATAAAGGACTTTCACATTTACAAAAGTTATTCCCCTTCGCAGGGTGTGGTTTCCATAAAATGGAAACTATATGGAAACTACTGATGTCACGATTCCCATATGTTTCCATCGGGTTTCCAAATTTGGGAAACCTGGCTTTTCATCCTGTGATGTATTTTATAGTATACCATACCTATCTTTATATCAGATGTATGAGTACATATATTATTATGGGTACATTGTATACTTTAGTGGTTGGTATGACATATTTAGAAACTACAATTGAGATGCAGTCGAGATACAAAAAAAAATCAAAAAAGAAATGTTGAAATTATTGATTTTATCGCTAGTGCTCTCGAGCGCTAGCATTACTACTTAAGTACAGATTCCCGGAATACGCGTGTTCGGCTTCACTGTCGTGCATTCTGGGTAATCTGTGAAAACTAATATAGATACAATGTAGACCATACGACAGCAATATCGTTGTATCATTAAATATTTTTATTTATTTATTTTGTAGCTTACACTTTAAAAATAACTACATTATTGTAATACTTCAAATTTTCCTTCTTTCTGACGGAAAAGCACTAGTCATTATCTGATTGTTCCAAACAAAGACAAGGGAGGGTTATTTTACGTCTTAGCACAAGATAGACTATATTTTCAACACTCCACCACATGATTCTTGGGAATTAATCCAATGAACTTGGCATGTTATTATGAGGAATTGAAGTCATTCCTTATAATTTAATTTTAAAATAATTAAACACATTTGGATGTAAAATTGTGTTGCTTTTTACGAGTTTAAATTTACCGAGTAATAATACAACCGTAGTAACGGAAGTGATGTGAAGCGAGGGGAGGTAATAACTTATACATAGATCTAGCACACATGATGTGTGTTTACCTGAGGTAGAATCGAGTTTGTGTTTGAAGTTGAAGATACAGTTATTAAATCTTGAATTTTCCATGGATTCCGAGGACTGGAAATGAGGGGATTGCATGGATAAAATAATTAAGTTGGTCGTCAAGGGGGTGTGTCCCCATCCCAAACCAGATTATACAAAATATTTTGCGTTCCCTTTTGGAAAGCAACCAATGAGAGGCGAGAATATAAACAACATTAAATTATTTTGTTTTGATGCGGAAGGGTGCCTATTCTACAATTGTGAATTGATGGTCCCATGGGTCAGTGGTTCTGGTGTTTGGGTGGGATTCTAATGATTATACAGTAAAAAATGCATCATTCTGTGAACATCTTCTCTTTTGCTCCTGGATATCATTGCAATGATAAAATTAAATAGTGATATAAAGCAAGAATGCTTCTTCAAGAACTTTGAATTCCAAGGCTCCTGGTTCAGGGGTTCTGAGGTTAGGCGGGACTGTAGTGATTGCATAGTAAAAATTCATTTTTTTTTAAAAATCTTCTCTCCTCCTTGGTATTAAGCTGATAAACTTAATGTACATTGTTTTGATAGGAAGGGTGCCTCTTCTAAAAGGATGAGGTGACTTGCGGCCCCTCGTATATTGACAAAAAAAAATAAATGTCTAAATTTTACTCAAATTTTTGTATGTAACTAATCACTGATATGTGTACCATCATAGAATACTATTTTTTACAAAAATAGAAACGTGATCTGAAAGATATGGATCTTAGATTGGGGTAGGGGTATCATGTTTACATTCAATTCCCATTGTATTTTAACCCCGCCCCACTCTTTGAAGCCCTTAAAATATACGAGCGCAGATAGGTACAATTTTCTCCTTTGGTTGGTCACTGTATTTCATTGAATTCTACCTATATGTGAAAGGAGAAAGTTGTACCTTACTGCGCTCACATGCTATTTTTTAAAAAATTGTAAAATCTAATTGCCCTTTCCCATTATAAACATATCGACGGAACTAGATTTTCTGACGTAAAAATGAATTCATATGCTAATTGAGGCACAGGCGATACTTTCTAACTGACCAATCAGCTAAATGAAATTCGTTACGAATGAGTACCACAAAAATACAATGGAAACATGCTTGAAATTTTACTGCTTTCCGACATTTTTTTATGCATTTGAGTTACAGATTAGACACGGATCTACATATGTACCATTTCCGAGACCACAGTTAAATTTATATACACAGTTACAAACAATTGATAGAATATACATGATATACATTAGTTTAAAGTTTTGTAGTGTGTTTGGTGAGCAATTCGCTAGGTCTACATGTATTCCCGAGTATCGGTGAATACAAGTTTCATGTGCATTTCTTGTCCTAAAAACCATAAATGCTGAAAATCCATGCGTATTATTAAGTATAAACAGCATTGGCTGACCATTATAAAATTTTGAAATGTAGAGGAAGGATAACAGGTAAATTGACCTAAACCACGTGTCTGCGATAAAATGTAAACGTACTAAACAAGCATGTTTTGTTATTCTGTCATCGGATTGGACAATGATTAAGTGCGAAATAATAACAATAGCCATATAAGGTCTTCTCGAACACGCATATCCCTCTATTGTACTAAGACCCGCCCATTCTATTGCCATAAAAGAATATATTCACACAAACCTGGCCGAATTTAACTGTGATAGGGTCTAAAAAATTTAAGATAATGCAGTATTCCTTATAATAAAAATGTGTCTGAACTATTGAAACTCTTCAAAAGGCATCGTATTTATTCACTCATGTTTGAAAACTACCAACATCGTTGTAGATTAAATATAATTCGTCGTGGAAAAAGGGGCCCCAGATAGCAGTTATGTCACATCATCCTTTGTGAATTTCATGACCACTAGGTCAGGGATTCTAGTGTAAAGGTGGGGCTCTAATAATTATACAGTGAAAATGAATTAATTCTTTAAAAATCTTTGCCTCTGCTCCTGGGTACTATGACACTTATCTAACTACATAGTAATTATAAGTGAGAATGCTTCTTCAAGAATATTAAAATTCAAACCCCCGGGTCAGGGGTACCATGGAGAAGCTCTAAAGATCATATACTAAAAATGAATAATGCTTCGAAATATTCTCTTTTGTATTAATCAAACATTCATGTTGAGCAAAGGTGAAAATTGCGAAAGGTGGCAACAGGTTCAAGGTTGCTTGTTGGGAGGGGAACTAGTGATACACAGTGGAAACTAAAATTTTTCTTAGTTACTTTGATCTTCCTCTTAGTATTTAGAATTCCAAGGCCTCTGGACCAAATACGATTGTTAAAAAGCTGTTTCATGATATTAAAATGACCTATAAGTCCTATGGGTCTCTTGTCTAGAAAATGGTTGTTGTCGTTAATAGTAGGGTCAAACCAGAATTTTCTCAGTATCACAATGAACATGGCAGAGAACAGTAGGTTTACATGCCTTTACCCAGTGTTTGGTTTATGCTGTCTTTTCCAGGGATTACCACAGCTCAATTTAAAACCTTATTTTCCCAATCAAAGAATTAAACGGATGAAAAATATAATGTGGAGTTGAAGGAAATGAAGGATCCTTGAAGTATAGAAAACATGTAAAGAAAAAAATGTATCGATGTATGTATAATGGAAAAGTCCCGTCCTTTTCCAAAGACATTTAAATTGAGATCTAGATGTTAAAGGGCTCTTAAGTCATGGTATAGTCGTGATTTCTTTTTCAATTTGACCTTGAATGAAAGGGACAAGTCCAATGACTTATTGTATTGCATCTTGTCTGGATGTGTTCTTTTTTATATACAATTTTGAAATTCTAATATCAAAGGGATATCAGGGAATGATTTTGACTTAATATAAAGTAAAATATTGACCTTGACCTTAGAAATAGGACACGGTTAAAAGATGATAATTTAATTTTGATTGTAACGCGTCATTTGATTGGAAAAAAACTTAATCTAAATTGTATAATCTGGTTTGCTTACGTCACAATGACTTACGTCAAAATCGTATCAATCCGCTTGAAGGCGTTTTAAAGAGAGCAAGTGTCTTGTTTTATATTCTTAATGATTGAAAATTAAATTATAGGGAAGTAATTAAATAGCAACCCAAATTATACTGCTATAACCTGGGTTCGAGCAGTTTACGCTTTTTTATAAACCGCTTTAATCATTCACATTATAAATAGGACAAGGTTAAAAGAAGATGGTTATGTTTACCCATTCTCCATAATACCTCTCTATATTCCATGTTTGAAGTCTTAATATCAAAGGGTTATCAACTTACTCTCTGGACAACATTTGAGAAGAAAACTGACAAAATAATATGTATCCCCTTTGAAGAGGGACATATTAATTATATATAAATGGGTTATGTTTTTTTTTAATTCGGATGCGTAGTTAGCTCTGGAATTTTGTAAGGCCGCGTCAATCAAAACCGACAAGAAATTCGAAGTTTCAATAACTTCTAGATGAAATAAGATTTTTAATAACATTTTCTTGCGAAATTGCAATATACGAGTGCTACTCAATAAATAGTGTCCTCGCATATAAATAAACTAATTTTATTAAATCAAAATAATAAATAAATAATGTCGTAGCAACTGGGAAGGGGGGGGGGGGCTTCACCCCCTTTTTCCCAATCGTACCTTTACTATCCAAATTCATCATTGAAAGATTGGTCCCCTCCCCACTTCTTGCCACAGTAAAGTGACAACAAGGAAATTTAGTCTTGTGATTCCAAAAAAATGGAAGTGGTGAAAGTAAGCATTGAAACCCCCCCCCCCCCCCCTCACGAAATAGGATTTCCAAGTCTCCTTGTAAAAGTTTGGAAAATGAATCAAGCCAAGGCGTGGAAGATCTGGCGAATATTAATTGTTAATGTGACATCTCCCCAAAACTCATTTACTCTATATGGCGTGTGGGTTTGGAAAATGTCATGAAGAAATATAATGTAGTGGATTACTGATTCCAGTTCCATCCTCTCTCAAGTCTTTCGATTTGTTTTTGCAAGCAATTGCTTTCTAGACTTCACCGAGAAATTAAACTGCCTCCCCGAATAAGAATTTAAACAAGACCACTAATATTTAAGAAAATGGCATATAAAACTGTTTTTTTGCTTTTGCAATTCATTGCTCTTCTCAGACCTTTGCTGGTTTTGTCAAGTACATCTAATTGTCGATTTGTTTTGAGGGTTTAGAGCGATAAATTCAAGTTTTCATTATCTGTTTGAATGTCAGACAAACGTGGATAAGTACAATTTTATCTTTTAAAATAATTGTTTAGATATTCTTACATGGTCTCATTTTCATTTTTTTTTAAAAGATAGAGTGACCATTGAGTACTAAGCTTTTTTACTGTCGAATGATTCTTTAAAACAGTGAAAACTACCCCATAAATGATGTCTATCAATTTATATATTTCGTAAAGTCAATTTAACGTCATTAGTAATAATTAAATAAATTTTGGCAAAGAGTACATTGACTGTTGTAAGTCCTGTTTGTCAAGGGCAGAACCCACCTGCTCATGTGTCTATAAAACTTACATTGGTTACTGTAAATTTCATATATTTCAGGGAATATTTCTTCGGGATTCTTAACGAGTTTTACAGCAGCTTTAATGGGGCTTTTATAATTTCAATCTACTTTACCGATTCCCAACCATTCATTTTAATGCTGTGTCTTAAATTGCCCTTGTTTTCCAGCTGCATGCTTACAATGGAACTATGAGATGGAAAGTGGTCAAGTAAAATGTAATCAATTCATTAGAGATTTAATCACGAGAGAATGTCAAGCTTAGTGTCAAATGATTTCTATATTGTATGTCATAGAGACAAAGACATTATTTATTGAACAACCCTCGTATAAGTCGTAATATTATACAGGATATTTCAGAAAATTTTAACTTAAAGTCTATGTCTATGCACCTTTAAGATACATCAATGAGATAATTAGAATCATCTATTTTATGAGTAAACTCAGGTCATCTGTTTTCGTCCGTCGTCGTGCGTCGGGTGTTAACATTTGAACATTTTCAGCTTCTTCTCTGCAACCACTGAACCAATTTCAACCAAATTTAGCACAAAGCATCTATGGGTAAAGGGGAACAAAAATTGTGAACTTCATGATCCCTGCCCCCCTGGGGCCTGGGGGGTGGGGCCAAAACCACTAAAGTTAATGCAATCTTTAAAAATCTTCTTCTTTACTCCTGGACATCAAGCAGTCAAACTGTTGGCATGATTGTAATCAGCATTGAGTCCTCGACTAAAATTGTGAAATTCATGGCCCTGGGGTCAGGGATTCTAGTGCTAGGGTGGGGCTAAATAAGTATATAGTGAAAATGCATTATTTCTTTGATAATCTTCTTCTCTGCTCCTGGGTATTAAATAAACTAATTAAGTACATAGTTATGATAAGCAAAAGTGCCTCTACCAAAATTGTGAATGTTATGGCCCCAGGGTCAATGGTTCTGGTGTTGGGGGTGGGGGGGGGGGCTCTATTGATTATATAGTGAAAAAACATGAATTATTTGAAAATCTTCTTCTCTGCTCCTAGATTTTATATAAACTTACTAAATACATAGTTATGATGAGCAAGAGTGCCTCTACCAAAATTGTGAATATTATGGCCCCAGGGTCAGGGGTTCTGGTGTTAGGGGGGGCTATATTTATTATACATGTAAAGTGAAAAAACATGAATTCTTTGAAAATCTTCTTCTTTGCTCCTGGGTATTAAATAAACTAACTAAGTCAATAGTTATGATGAGCAAGAGTGCCTCTACCGAAATTGTGAATTTTATGGCCCCAAGGTCAGGGGTTCTGGTGTTAGGGCGGGGGTCTATTGATTATATAGAGAAAATACATGAAGTCTTTGATAATCTTCTTCTTTGCTCCTGGGTATTAAATAAACTAAATAGGTATATAGTTATGATGAGCAAGAGTGCCTCTACCAAAATTGTGAATTTTTTGGCCCCAAGGTCAGGGGTTCTGGTGTTAGGGCGGGGCTCTATTGATTATATAGTGAAAAAACATGAATTATTTGAAAATCTTCTTCTCTGCTCCTAGATTTTATGTAAACTAGCAAAGTACATAGGTATGATGAGCAAGAGTGCCTCTACCAAAATTGTGAATATTATGGCCCCAGGGTCAGTGGTTCTGGTGTTAGGGGGGGGGGGCTATATTGATTATACATGTATAGTGAAAAAAACATTAAATCTTTGAATATTTTCTTCTTTGTACCTAGGTTTTAAGCAGATGAACTACCTATATAGTTATGAGCAAGGGCCCTAATCTTCAAGAATTGTAAATTTCAAGGCCCCACGGTCAGTTGTACATAAAGGGGGGGGGGGGGGGAGTCTGTACTTATATACTGAAAATGAATGAATTGTTTGAAATGTGCTCCTTTGTATTAATCAAATATTTTTGAAAAGCATGAATGCCTTTCCAAAAATTGTACAATGTGTGGAACTAGGCCTAAGAGTCCAGGGTTCATGTGTGGTAGCGGTACAACTCATTATTGCTGAATATTACTGATTTGTTGAAATGCATTTTTTGTTCCCCTACCCTGCCTATGGGTATTAAGTAACCAAACTAAAGAACTGCGAAGTGTATAGTTATGATGACCAAATTGTAAATGCTATAGCATCTGGCTTAAAACATGGATCAAATTCAATCACTTGAAAGTTGTTGAATAATGCTCAGGTGACCTATAAGGCCCATGGGCATCTTGTTTTATTATTTCAATTAATAGACACGGGTATCCTTATGCGTCGGAAATATAAAATGATTGAATCAAGGCTTCTGAGAAAACTTTTTTTATTTCAGTTCATACTAAGTATACAGTATATATCCTAAACAAAAGTATAATTTATTTGTAAATACTTTTTAATGGGGAAAAAGCACATTGATCCCGAATTAATATAATAACTAAAGCAATATGAGCTGCTTTTTTGAAAATTATATTTTGCTGGTAAAATGTGCTATTATGGTTAATCTGTATGTAATCTAAATCCTTTTTATCAAAAAGACAAAAATAAAGTTTTAAAATGATTCAGTAGAAATATATCTGTACAACCGAATATACAGTATTATATAAGAAACCATTATAGTACAGGGCGACAATAATGCAATTTTGCTTTAATCAAAGCTTATGAAAAGTTCTTCCATGGCAATATGAACAACAGAAGTTTTTTAACGTTCTATTTTTCTGTCACTGAAATAGTTAATTACAAATTTGAAATAATTTTTTCCGAAGTCAAACATGCAGCTCACATTGCTTCACCTTCCCTTATTCAGATCACGAACTCATCAAGCAACTAAAACACGCACATGACTACGTTTACATGCACACGAATCTTTGGGAACCACGAGGATTTTTTTGTTACATTCTCTATATTCTAGCTTACTTAAGGACAGATGACACAAACAATTTTTTGTTTGGAATAGACTTAATAGCATTATACAGGTTTAGAACAGTGGATAATTCTTAGAATTTTTCATCCTAAGAACTGGAAAATTTAATAGACTTGGAAAAATATTTCAATAAAAAAACAAAAATAGACAAATCAAACTAAGTAAAGGTTTATAGGTGAAAACAAATTTCAGAATTATATGTTATCTTGGTGCTAAAAGTGTAATATAAACCTTAGAAAAATATACCTAGCCGGGTGATTTTTAGAAAGAAAAACAAAATGACAAAAATTCATCAAAATCATAATTTTTTACCATTTCGCTTTTCCTGATTAAATTCACCTGGCTTGGTATACTTTTCTGAAGATTATATTACACTTTTAGCACCAACATAACATATTCTAAAATTTATTCTGATCTGTTAACCTTTACTGAGAGTGTTTAATCCATATTTGTAATTTTATTGAAATTTAATATTACTAACATTTTCCAAATCTATTTCATTTTGTGGTTTTTTGGAGAAAAAAATTCTAAGAATTATCCACTCTTCTAAACTTGAGACATGATACTAAGTCTCCTCAAAAGAAAAAAAAATGTTTGTATCATCTGTCCTTAAAGTATCAGTCACATAATCCAGCGATGGGGTATACGATGAGAAACCGATGCGTTTTTTAATGAGAATGGCGTGGTTGGCGACCGAGCACCACTAGTGATCGGACGGTGACTAAGGCCATTTTGCGAATCGGTGGGGTCATCGGTAGGAAATAATTCGTAGTAAAAATTCAGCGATGTCTCCAACGATGCCTTACATCGCTCCTCATCGGCAACCCATCATTAGCACATCTTTCAAGGATCGGCCGATGTATGACCGAGCATCGTCCAATATCCGTTGAATCTGAGGTCATTGGCGGTTGAGTGGTGTTCAACAGATAACGGCCGATTATCAGTCGATGTTCGACCAAACAATGGCCCGTAGTTGACCGATGTACGAACGATGTTCACCAATGTATGAGCAATGTAATATACATCGGCCGATTATCCTGGAACATCGTTTTATGATTAGCAATAGATCGCTGGGCCTTTGTCCGGCTGGCAACCATGCCATTTTTATCATAAAACGCATTGGTTGCCCATCGTATCGTATACGATAATGTGACTGATACGTTCAGGACTACTAGGCCGATGTGGACCGATGTCGAGGCATCGTTAACACCACAGATTACCACCGATTACCACCGGTCTACAGCTACCGGCCGGGAAATGTGACCTAGGCATTAATAGGAACATCACTAGATCCGGATATTATCATTGTTCACAACAGACTCGAGAATATGTAAAATTATTATGCTTCCTGTCAGTTTGTCTCTATATAACCCATACCCTACTATTCTCGCATAGTGGTCTAAGGAATTATATAGCGTAAGCATACTATGCCGAAATAGTGCACGGCTTTATTTACTGAATAAAATTCTTCCATGCACATGCCGGGGATCGAACTCACGACCATGAGATTATCAGCCCGATGCCTTATCGATTACGCCATAGAGACGATCACTGATTGAGATAATTTTATTAAATATATAAACTTAATTTATACAATTGACACAAGAAGGACAAATATTATTTGAAAACAGTTATATTATTCTAAGGAACTTTAGATTAATGTGTACAACAAACTTTCAAACTAATTACATACAGATCGTTAGATGAACTGATTTTATAGGGTCATTAAAACGCTTTTTTATATGACGCTTGATTGAAGGATGTAAAAGAAAATTATCAATGAGAATCGACGTCTGCAAACAAATAAGGCTTACAAACAAAACAGAAAATAAAGATGTGTTGCTTTGGGACAGAAAATCCCGACTTATTTAGAGAAAATATTAGTAACCAAAATAACTAAGCATGCAAACAATTTTAGCATGAATATTTTGAATGAGTTCTTGCAAGTGCACTGTTTAAGCACCGATATTTTCAGGAAAAAGTCAAATAGATTGCCGCATAAATAATTACAACAGTCAGCATAATAATAACAATAGTGTTGCATTATGCATGTACTATGCCTAAATAGTAGGCAGGGTTTGACACATAGTGCACTCGCCTCCGGCTCGTGCACCATGTGTCAAACCCTGCCTACTATTTAGGCATAGTACATGCATAATGCAACACTATTATATAAATATAGTCGGCCGGTATCCCTTAAATTTCATTAAATAGGCAAATATGTTCACCGATGACAGATAAAACTGAAATATTTAAATAAAATGTTTCTCACATGCTTATATTAAATCAAGAAGACTTCTTATTTGCTAATGCACTAACTATCAATAATTTGTAACCTTTTCAAAGTGGCAATATCACGCATCTCTTCAAAAACAGACTTGTTAAAATTTTCCTATAGGATTTGGAATTTTTTTCATACTCTTAAATGTATACACTTTCCGAAAATTACAAATTTTATAAGTAAATAATTCTGATTATTTCATTAAAATTAATAATTATTTATGGTACATAAATATATACATCGCAACGTGTTCGAGGTTAATTCCGACATTCCATGCTATACACGCACATGACGCATGCGTATAGTTTTCATAAACAAAACAGCATGGTAAGAGAGGGAATCCCGGTAGGCCTGCTACATTGACAAAGTCGACCAAAACGAAAAACAAAACCAAAATTAGAGATTGAAATTAAAAAACAACTTTCCTGACAAAAAATTAGTAGGGCGATTAATATAATCATTGGATGAAGAAGAAACGGGACCTTGGCGACATTCACGTGGGGCTCGCAAAGATTTTACCCTTCAGGTTTGTTGATATATTCTATCATTTCTCGTATCTCCATAGCTTTCAAAGAAAAAAAGTCTGTGTAAACTAAACATAAAAATGCACTTATGACATATGAAAATTATTGCCATTAGAAGTGCAAATTGTATTGGAACTGCAGAAATATATTTTGTTTGACATTTTGCCGCGATGAAGTATGATTTGGTGGATTTTCCTTTCCTGCACCCCAATACACAAAGCGTCAACATTTGTACTTAATCATGTTAAATTCGTCTGAATGCAGACTAAAATGTTAACTATTATTAATTTACCGGAGAATTTACCGGAGAGTTAATATATTTTGATTCTGAGAATTACTTTTACCTAATGTTCCATTATAATTGTAAACCCTACATTGTATGCACGTGCCATTTTACAAATCACGTGGTACAAGTATACAGGTCTAAGGTTGTACGACCCTTGATTTTCCGGCAGATTCTAATTACGTTAATTTTGTATGAGGAGAGAATATTTATTTTTCTCAAAATGCTTACTTCAACTTTTTACCTTATTTCTGAATGATATATTGTGTAAATTTGAATGAAAAAGCACACGATTTGCAGCCGTATTGCCGCTTTAAAGGTTACCGTAGTTTACTTTTTTGCTTTCGTTGGTCGATCGTTTTTAGCTCACTTGAGCCGAAGGCTCAAGTGAGCTTTTCTGGTCACATTTTGTCCGTCGTCCGTCTAGCTGTCCGTCCGTCTATAAACTTTTCACATTTTCGACTTCTTTCAAAAACCACTGGGTCAATTTTAACCAAACTTCGTACAAAGCATCCTTGGGTAAAAGGGAGTTTAAATCATTAAAATAAAGGGGCAATTTCCCTCCCTTTGTAAGATTATCAAGAAAAGACAAAATTAGGGGTCTTAAAAAAATCTTCTCAAGAACCACTGGACCAGAAAAGCTGAAACTTATGTGGAAACATTCTTGGATAGTGTAGATTCTAAACTGTTTAATCCAAGACCCCCAGGGGTTTTGCGGGGCAACAATAGAGAATCATAGTTTTACATACAAATACAAAGTAAAAAAATTTAAAATCTTCTTCTCAAAAACCACTGTTTCAGAAAAGCTTAAACTTATATGGAAGCATTCTGGTATAGTGTAGATTCTAAATTGTTCAAATCATGACCCCGGGGGTTTGACGGGTGCCACAATAGGGAATCAAAGTTTTAAATAAAAATATACAGAAAAAAACTTTTTAAAAATTCTTCTCAAGAACCACATGGCCAGAAAAGCTGAATCTTATTTGGAAGCATCATGGGATAGTGTAGATTCAAAATTATTCATTCATAACCCCCGGGAGTAGGACGGGGCCATAATTTGAAATCACAATAGGTTATTAAAAGGGGGAAATCTGGTAAAGTCAAAGCTACTCAGGTGAGCAATGTGGCTCATTTGCCTCTTGTTTTTTAATATAACATGCAGCATAATTTCCATTTGATTAGACTCTCTCTATCTTTCACTCTATCTTTTATGCTTAATAAAATGCTTTATCAATGTCAAATTGGGTAATAGAAAATTGAAGGAAAAAAAATCAATCAGCAACATGATACAAATTCTATACATCCATGAATAATTTCCATTTTAAAGAGGGTACTTATAGGCTTTAGGCCTTTTGTCCAATCTTTTCAGTATATACTGAATAAATATTGCTTAAATCAATTATTTCTTTTATGTTTTGCATGCAAAAATGAACTTTTACGCAGCTAGTTTCGCCTTAGATTAATTTTGGAGCACGCTTACTTTGGAATTTTTCAAAGGCAACATAAACTACAGTAGATTATTACTGAAGATATTTGGTTTTAAGTTTGAGTTCTAACAGCCAGTCAGAAAAATTCAACAATAATTCATGACATAAAGCTAAAAAAGGAGTTACGTTAAAATTTTAAAAGGAAGATTAAGAAGAGAATATTTTCTGGCAGTTCTTTAAAAAGCACATCTGTTTGAGAAGGAAACATTTCCCCACCAAAATATTTACAGACAAAAATATTTTTACGCAGGTAAGTGACGACAATCAATGAATCTGAATGCAAATACCCTTATTTTATTAATAAGATAATATACTAGTAATACATCAGAATATAACCTTCGACGTATTTCTCTCTACTACCTATATCTTGCTTCTACGAAATAAGTTTAAATTTTCGGAATTATTTTTTTCTATAAAATGCATTTAATTCTGTCCATCATTACTTTAAGATATTTTATCAATTATTATTTATTGTTCTAGCATTATGAAGATCTCCCTGATTCTAGTCCTGCCTGTAACCGGGATCGTTTTTTCTCTTTGTGCGGCATCTTCCACCTATCAAAGTAGCGAATGCGCTTTGAGCATACAGGAAAATGGAATGGAACTGTTGAAGAAAGGCATTGAAATAATTGACCCAAACATAGATATTTCAGGAAGATTTCATGAAGCCTTATCCGACCTTTATCATAATGTAGACCGAATGCATTTAATAAACATCACAAAAACTTACTTGCGCAACAACACAAGTCAATATAATGGAATAACGTATTCAGCTGAGAGCACTTTTGGTGATAGAGAATATTTCGATGAGCGATATGTATATCTTTATACCACATTAGCTGTATATAAAAGACTGAATCGAATTCTGAGAGAACATGACTGTACTTCAAAATCGTTATCCGATGACGATATAAACTATGCCCCATATTCTGGTGTTTTCATGAGTGTTCTTATGTATTCGTCAAATCTAACTGAATATAAAGGAACTACTTATCGGGGAGTAAATTTGACAGAATCTGATATTAATCAGTATTCCGTAGATAAAAGATTCGTATGGAACCAATTCACCTCCTCATCTAGAAATGACACAATGGCGTTTGATTGAAATGTAACTTTTATTATTCACAATGATAACTTCTCCCCATATATGGGCCCGAAGCTTGTCCGTATATTTGCATGGAAACCGAAACTTGATGAGGCAATATATGGTCCAGGAGCAGAATTTCAAGTAGTGAGAGTTGAGAAATACATTACGGACTCTGTTGGTAGTGCCACTATAACTCTGAAAACTGTTGAAAGCACACGCAGTGCAGCTGACCGTTCGAGGAGAATGCACATTTCCAGTGCTATTGTACTTCTTTTGATAATATTTTGTATATGAAATAACATTTTCAATTTTGATCTCTGGTTGAAATTTAAGCGTTATATTTTTGTGATTTTGTATGTGGTCATCGACATGTTTTGATAGCAATTAGATTTATTCTTCCAGGTTTATTTGTTTTTTGGTAGAACCAAGTTTAGTTGCTTTCTAAATGTTTGAATATTCATTGTTCATTTGCTAAGTATACACATACATGTACATGCATGTTTGTTTTTTAGCGTTACGTATTTAACAGTAAAAATTTCCAGATCCTTATCATATGTAAGTTACACCGGTAAACAATTGCACCCTTTTTTGTCGTTCGTTGTGTGTCCTGCTTTAAATTTGAATATTACATTTCCACTCAATTCATTTTTTTTTTATGTTTTTGCACTCGGGACATGCATTGGCAATTGGTAAGGAACAATAAAACTGCGCAGTGTCGGCCAACCTTTAGGCTGAGCTGTAAAAAGTAAATTTTCTGCACTTTATTAGTGGTATTTTTTGTTCGAAATCGAAATAATTGAAAGGCTTTAGAATTATGAATTCCTTTAGTCGAGCAGAATAACAACGTGCTCTACTGACAAAAAACCCAATATTTCTTAACTACATGCAGTTATCTTGTTTTAATGTACTCGAGATTATCTTTTTGAGTACTTCGATAAACTTGTATTCTAGATCTATCTTTTGAGGGATTTCTCGTATTTTCTTGCAATTTTAGATATTATTTTTTCTTAATATTTTCCAGTATCAGCATTTTCTGTTCTGCTCATTTTAAGTTCCTTTAGTTTAGCCCATGATCGATATATTCCCCCTCAAAAAGATAAAATATTTTTAAGGTAAATGCATGTTGAGTAAAAAATAATATGAAATTCTGAGTTAAAAAACCATTTTTTGATGTGTGATGTTGTTCAGAGAAATTCTATTTAATGTTTGATTTATGTCGCTTAAAAGCTCGAATGACGTTATGTTACTTATTGCAAAATCCGACTTTGAATAAAAATTTTCTGATTTCTGTATGTAAATTGATTTATTTCAATTAATATATCATTGATACATTGTATATTCTTCAATTGCTAAAAAAGTAATTCATATACCACTCTTTTAGATTAGTTAAAGCAAAAATGTTTTAGTGATGTGAAAACTTCCACAGAAGGTTTAATCTAAAGAATTAAAACAAAATTATCATTCTTTGAGGACTTTTTGTTGAATTTGCCACCGAGACAATAAAATCAGTGTTTATTTAGAACTCGGGATACAAAATTACGATTTGAGACTGGAAGATGGTTTAATATACAAGAGAAAAAAATTATGCAACAATGAAAAGGGGGATGAATATCATTATAAGTTTCTATTTAAATGTACTGACGCATCAATACAAAACTCAAGATTTACGTACTTGTCAAAATATTTTAATTCAATTCCAAACTTCTGAAATTTAAAACGTTTATTAATGTCACTCCTACTAATCCAAATTTCAAAATTTGTACATTGCTAGATGTTATTATTGAGAGAATTAGCTCTCATGGTTGATATATATTCTGTTATTCCTTCGTCGGGCATATATTTTCTGTTTAGTATTTTGTACTTCTCTTCCTTGTTTTGTCAATTAAATATACAAATGAAGCGAAAGGAGTTCCTCTTTTTTGATTAGAATATATTTTATTAGGTAACAAATACATAAATGGATAAGACAGCATATAATATAAGCATATATAAGCCCTCTCCACAGATAAAAAGTTCATAAATACACTGTACATGTATATGTATTATATCTGGCGTGTATGATATTTGCCGGAATATCATGTTTCAGCAATTCAGCGTAGATTTGATTTGGCGCTATCTAAATAGCTAGAAGCTAGATTTAAATCTATGAAAAAATAAGATATTTAGTAATATACATATATAGAAATACCGCTAAATGCAATACCTTTATAGTACATTTTACATGAAGTGCAATATATATTAAGATACAGGTTCATAAATCACAAATAAATTACGATAAGTTACACAAAATTGAATGGGATGTGGTGAAAAAAATAAGAGTGAAGAAAAATTCAAATGGAAGCCGGTTAAAGTGAAAATGAGAGAAAAATGGGATTACTACAATTTATATAAAATACGTTGAATGTATTTTGATTTCGACAAGTAAGAAAAATATTGCATACTTTCAGATAATTAATTTAAATAATTCAATTTGTTCAAAAGATCAAAAGTCCAGAAGTTGCATAGGGCCGCAACTTCGGTTTTACATTGAAATATACATGGTTAAGATCATTTAGAAATTCTTCTCAAGAACCACTGAACAAACAAAAGCTAATGTTTGTGTGGAAACTTCCTAGGGTACATGTAGTGTAGAGTTTAGATTATTAAAATCATGACCCTTGGGTGGGACTAGAATAAGTATGAAAAGGGGAAATTTGGTGAAGAACAGTAACACCAAATTAACTCAGGTTACCGTTTTGGCCAACAGACATCTTGTTAGAGATTAAATATCTACCCGTATATTTACGTACGTACATTAATAAATAATTATACACGCACTTTCTAAAGAAAGTTTGGGTATATTGTTGTTACTCATGTCCGTCCGTCTGTCACACACTTCTTCCCTGAACTCCTCCTACATTTTTCACATTAGCTTAATCATCTTTTGGGAGATTGTTGGGGGTGTCATGTAGATGTGCAGTAAGGTTTCGGAATTTTGATTTTGCCCCAGGGGATCAAATGGGGATCGAAAAATGACGTTCTGATTCAAGGGAGAACAAGAGATACAACCAACATGCTCATGTTTTATGTTATTTTTAGTAAATTGTCTGTTTGTTGTGAGAACATCTCTCTCTGGAATTTTTGATTTTGCCCCAGGGGATCAAATGGGGATCGAAAAATGACGTTTTTTCATGCAAAAAGCCCCGTCTTCCCTGAACTCCTTCTACATTTTACTCAGCAGCCTAATCATCTTTTGAGAGATGGTTGGTGGTGTCATGTAAATGTGCAGTAAGGTTTCGGATTTTGATTTTGCCTCGAGGTATCAAATGGGGGTCGAAAAATGACGTTCTGATTCAAGGGAGAACAAGAGATACAACCAACATGCTCATGTTTTATGTTATTTTTAGTAATTTGTTTGTTTGTTGTGAAAACATCTCTCTCTGGAATTTTTGATTTTGCCCCAGGGGATCAAATGGGGATCGAAAAATGACGTTTTTTATGCAAAAAGCCCCGTCTTCCCTGAACTGTGAAAACATCTCTCTCTGAAATTTTTCCCTCATATGGAGACACCGCCACTTAAAAATAATGAAGACAAGATGTGTTTGTTAAACACTGATGCCCATGTATGGCAGCTTATAGCGAAAGTTGAAGTTTTTCAAATGTATGTCAAACTCAAAGGTCAAGGTCAAAGGGTTAAAATTGCTGGTATCAAAGTCTTGTCACAAGGAATACACATGTGAAATAAGAAATCCCTGGTACTTCCTGTTCAAAAGTTAATTGCCAAGGTTAAAGTTTTTTTTAAGTGGGTCAAACTCCAGGGTCAAGGTCAAACATATTTATACCTGTTGAAAGTTCACAATGAATACACATGTTAAGCATGAAAGCCCTAGCACCTACTGATCAAAATTTAAGCCAAATTACTGATCAAATTTCTTCAGACAAACAGACAGACATAATTTAAAAATACAAAAAGCAAAATATGTATATTGTCAAATGGGGAAAAATCTATTTGGAGTCACAAGATCAATTGTAATTTCAGGGAAAGGGAGTGGCTAGGGAGAGTGGAACCCCCCCCCCCCTGGAATTTGCTTTGTTATTCAAATAAGACTATATACTGAAGCAAATAAAAACATGACTTTGGACATTATCCCCCTTATAAAACATTGACCCCCACGACACCACTATCATTGATTTTGTTTTGTTTTCATTTTTCTTTCTTTGCTTGTGAGGAAATTCTGGGCTAGCATTTTTATGACTGAGGTGTGAACCCCCCCCCCCCCCTCCTGAAAAAAATCTGGATCTGCACCAGTAACCGAATGTCACATGGACAACGGGAGATAACTTCACAATGTGAAATTCGACTACTGTGGCATGCGATGATCTTAGAACTTTAACCTAATCTATCGGTTTATTTTACCCCCAATCTAATCTTAAACTTGTACTTACCAACTGTCATAGGTCTTGCCAACTTCATGAAATATAATCCAGTTATAACTCAAAATGAATATTTTCCATACACTTCTGCACCATGTGCATGCTATGTAAACCTTGGATGATTCCGTTCGATTAAATCAGATGAAGTACGAAGCGGCCGAGGTGTGCCGAGTGATGCTTAATCTAAAAATATGTTATGGGTGACGCAACCCAATGTAATGTAGAAATTTTCCAAAAGGTGTTTACATGTAAACATGTAAAGTTCAAGAACATATTTTAATAAATTAATTCATAATAAACTATGTTTTAACACAACTTTTCCATCTACATGTGTAGCCTATTTAAAAAAAAACGTACGTTACGTGAGATCGAGGGGTCTGTATTTTGTGTTGTGTTGGCGGGGGGCATTATTTAATTTAAAAAGGTTCCAATTCTGAGCAAAACATTTTTTAAAAGCTAATTTTTATCATTAATTAGATTAATGCTTATTCAAACACATAGGCGTCGGAGCCGGGGGTGGGGGGTGGGGGCTAGGGGTGGCTTAAACCCTCCCCCACCCAACTTTTTTTTGCAAAGATAGACATTTTCTATGTATTAAAAATTGGGGTATATCTTTTTTGTTGGTTTAGCCCCTCCCCCCTCCTTTCAGTTAGCCCCCCTCCACTTTCAATTTCCTTTTGCCTATAAAGTATATAAAATACTCAGTCATATGTCACAGGGTCTGAGAATGTTATACTCTATGTGACAAATACTGTGTAAATTATAGAATTATTTTGACTTTTCCTTGGAAAGCCCAATATGTACGGGTGTGTATTTAGAGGCAAACACCTTAGTGCGGGTATTACTGTCTCATGACAGCATCTAGTTTTCAATATTATATTTCATAATCTAATGTCTCATAATGCCCCAAATTTTACAAAGATAAGATGTTGAAAAGCTCTTGAATAACAACTGAAATGTGACTGAAATATATTTAACATGGAAAAGAGCAAAAAATGTCACTGAAAGTGAACTGAAATAGCAAAATAACACTGAAATGCACCTTCCATTCAAAACCTGAATGGACCCTGAAAGCCGCTTTTCATTTTTAACTAAAACTCCTATCTTCCTGCAAAGGAACATTGTTTTCTAATCTATGCACCGATTTCATTGCTTGATTCATGATTCTACCATGATTTCAACTTGGCATTGATTGATTCAAGATTCCATCGGTTCAACTGGGAACGTTTGCATCTTTACATTGAATACTCTTAGAATGGGTTCAATGGGTATGACAACAGTTGAATAATACGAAGTTCCACCAACTATCATTCCTATGCAATATAATTGGTCGTCTTTCTCTACACTATTTCGAGGATCTACCTGAAAAAACAAGAGCTCCAGAGTCTCCCGAAATTGCAAAAGGTTTTTGTGGTATTCCATATATTTCTAGTTGTGACAGATAGAGGCATGTGTTCTGAGTTGGCGGGTTTGTTAGGTTAAGGCGTACATCGCGACACCTAGCAGCCATTCCACTAACACTAACACATAAGGTTCCTTTTGTTAGTCCACTCCGTGCGCCACATTTAATGCAAAGGTTCGTGCGTTTATTTTGTTCTCTGAGATAATCACGTGTATTGCCTGTTGAGTATTCTGGAATATTTTTCAAACTAAATCCTGTATAAATGAAAATACAAAAAAAAGTTACATTCATAAGATTTTTTTTTTACACATTTTACACATACAAGTGTATCAAAAAATTATTAGAACTTCTATTTAATGTTATATATGTATCATAATTTTAAAATAATTCCCAACATTTTGTAGCTCATTTGCCATCAATTCTGAAAATAGCCTGCGTTCAGGGACACGGCCTGTCAAATTCACAAGGGAAGCATATATTGTTACTTGTTGTTCTTGTTCTTTATTAATTGTGGCTTTTACATTTTGGCCGCAAATTTCATTTGTGTTTCTATAGCCATAAGAAGGTTGAACAACTTCAAAGGATGTCGTGTTAATCAAATTGTTTGGAGGTAAATCACATAGAACATGACCACAGGTTATGAATCCCATTTCCACTGTGTTGAAGGTGACGAATCCACCGAGAGTTCCCTCTTTGTTTTCATCTGAAAACAATGTTTTCTTTTTATAAGAAAGTGGTAAACAATATACAATATCAACTATTAATAACATGAATAGATACATCACAACATAAAACTTTGAAATGATAACAATATATCACAATACAAGGTTCAAAATTGAGCAATTACGTTTCCATTCTCCTTTGAATTATATGCTGAGGCACTTACTATTTCTAGGTTTGAGTGGTGCTCAAGAAGTGATTACGAATTTGCTTTCAAACATCGTTCGATTTCTGACAATTTATTATGGTTAATATTATTTCCATGTATATGAATATATTTAGAAATAAGCATGCTCTCAGGGGAAGACTGCTTCCAGAGTTTACAATAAATATCAATCTTTTTTCCAAAATATTCAAATGGCGGTACATCAATGACATTTAAATGATCAATTATCACAACTAAAGCATGTTCCCAACCATGATGTGTTTGTTTACCCATGTAGATGTCAACAATTTGTATGTGTGGGTAATTCGAACGAAACCAACTATCGAATTCCTCCATCACTGCCCTTATGTTCATAGTGCATTCTAGAAACAGAAAAAGGAGATACCCGAATGTCTACATTTACACAAGTCTTAAAAATCGAAATAAATGGTAATTTTGCGATTGTTTTTTGTTAAGGAAAGACACCTTCTGATCTTTCTAAGTGACCTTATTTCTTGGTTATTCCATTTTTTTTTCTCAGAAATTTAATTAATGCTTTAAATCAGTAATACTTTTAAATACTAAAGTATCAAGTCTTTTATTCCACTTAATACAGGTCAATTGAAGTCTCATCTTATATTTCTTGCTACAAATTTTCATAATTTTTTTTTTTACAAACATTCTTTTTTATTTAAAAAAAATGGAATTAAAAGGCAAATGGTCATATGCAGATTGACTTAAACCCATAACGCACTCCACCCAAGGATCATTTGTGCAGGTTAGATCAGTGGTTCTTGAAAAGTCGATAATGTGTAAAGTTAGTCAATACACAATACAAGATGAAAGACAAACAGACGGTTTCTTTTTTACCGGAAAAGCTCTCTAAATTGAGCCCCCCAAGACTCAAATGCGTTAAAAATTCAGCATTTATCGGCGTATTCATGACTTAAAAGTACATAAAACAATACAAAATAGGAACAGACCAAACAAGGACCTCCGAAACATCAGAGGCGGGTTCAGGTGCCATGGAGGAGTGAACATCCCCTGCTGACCGGTCACACCCGCCATGTGCTCCTTGTCATGATCGGGAAATGACGAAAAAATCGTCGTCAATTAAGTGTATAAATAATGGACTTGCAATAATCGGTACTATTGACGTAAATATAAAGAAAAAAAATGTCCAAAATTAATATTACCAAATCTATAAAATTAATCGTTTTAGACAAATTCTGCAAGCCGAAAAAATGAAGTCTAAATAATTTATCATTAATAATTTGGATTCTGTTTACATATCAAATCCTACCTGCTGACTGTTGATTGGTCTGTCCACCGGTTGTAGACTCTGCGACTTCTGACTTGATGGTTGTGGCGGGCGGACCACAAGTAGATAGCACCACATTTTCTTTCTGACCGCCACTAGATGATGCCACAATTCCTCTCTGACCTGATGGTGGTAGAGTGACCTTAGAGTCCAGACTTTTACTTAGACTCATTTCAAGTTCATTTTTGAACAAAGCATTCTTATTCTCTACCGTCTTTCCAGTCTCGGCAAGCTTCTGAGGGGCTGGACTCCTTGTTTCCCCTCTCACGACCTTGGAATCAGTGTCTTTGCTTAGGCTATCCTCTTTGGACAGAACTCTGGTGATCTTCCTTTCCAGACTGCCATTATCTTGCCTTTCTAAGCTTCCTACTGCACTTTCACAATCTGGCCTCTTTCTTTCCTTACAACCCAAGGATCCGTTTCTTTCTGAGGCTGGGGAGGAGGAAGGTCCCTGCCTTGTTGCCTGCTGGGGGGAATTCGTCGGTCGTTTTGGGTTTAGTCGGGGTTTTGGTCTTGTGGGTACAGGTGGTTTTACTTTTACTTATACTTTCATTTTCTTTCACAATCATGTTACTTGTCACACATTCACTTTCCGTTGTCTCCTCTGCTTTATTTCTCTGTGGTTCATTAAACCGGGCTGATGTCTCGGTAGCGGACATTATGATGCCAGTTCGCAATTTCCTATTGGACACTGCAGGCAGAACTTTGGCCTTGACTTGCCATGACTTTTTCTCTTCTTTGGTGTAGGTGAGGGTTCCTTGCTTTCTTCCGTTGAGGGAATGGCTTGATTAATTGGTGCAGTGACTTTTTGGGGACTTGAAGTCTCAGAGATTTGTTCTCTTGAGATCTCATATGAATATTTCCTTCTGCGTAGAATATTGTGGAAAAACGAGGTAATCCTTGTTTTCCCTTTGCTGTTATCACTCTTAGCTCTATTGTCCATAAAGACATCATGAAAATCACCTGTGCGTTTCGGTGATAGGGACTGTTGAGTATTGCCAGTGCCTTTTAACACCGTTATAAAAATTGGTTCAGATAAGTTTTGTGAATATGAAGGGGATGTTATTTTGGAAGAGTGGTTACTTTTTAGACTTAAGGCTTTTCTGGAGGTGGGTTGCGGAGGAGGGGTCACAGGTGGTTGAGGGGCAGGGCGCTTCTTCTTTCTGATAACCGTGGCTTGTGACATTGTCTTTTCTTCCAGCTCTTTTGACTTTTTACTATCCTTGGGTATTCTACAAATCTCCTGAATGTTTTCACTGCTGGATAGTAGGTCGCGTGGGTCGGAAAAGTTTTTAAATATGAAGTAGATGTTGTATTGGAGGACTGGTTACTGTTTAGATTTGAGTTTGTTGTAGAGGTTGGTTGTGAGAGAGAGGCCATAGGTGGCGGAGGAGCGGGGAGCTCTTTCTTTCTGATATCCTTTGTTACTGACACAATCTCTGCCTCCAGTTCTTTTGACTTTATACTACATGTACCCTCTGAAATTCTCAAACTCTCCAGCATTTTCTCACTTTTGGCTTGTAGGTCACTAGGGTGAGAAACTGGTAAAAACTCATTATCATCAAACCCTTTGATAGAGACACCATCACTGTAACGTTCTAGTATAGCATTTAGATGGTCAACTAACGCCATACCGGTTGACAAGGAATCGATTTCTGTGGAAAATTTCTCAAATAAACTCTCTGCATCAAATATGTCCATCTCAAACACATCGTCTTCCCTGTTTTTCATTTTATCACTCTGTCTACTAAATTGTGTATCATTTTCGTCCATGTAGGGCTGTGCTACTATCTGTTCTTCGACATGATCCTCTATCCTAAATAAAGCTGCAGAACTGTAGCATGTTATTCCTGGGTCTGACAGACTTCCCTCTTTCTTCTCTATATTTTTCTGATCACAATTGGGAGAAGATATTTCCAGTTTCCCGTCTCTGTCAAACATTTGCTCTAAGCTTGACTTTGTGCCTAGAGGTCTTCTAATAGGAAATGTCCTGAACCTCTGGGAAAATAATTTATCACAGTCCCGTAGCGTCGAGAACCTGTCCTTTTTCCATAGCGAGGACAGCTTAGCATCCTCAAGTTCCAAACTTTTATCATCCTCAGTCGTTTTAATTTTAGTACCATTGAGATTTTTCAGATCAGAATTCCAGATCGTATTGTGTAAAGCCTGAAGCGCCAATTCACGCTCCTCCTCTGTAAATGAAATATTCTCCCCAGAATCCTCATCTAAAGAAAATTCCTCATTGTCTAGAAATAGATTGTTGTATCCCCCATCATTACCAATCACAGAAGGCCCTCGCTCCACAAATTTTATATTAAAAGTCTTCCTGCGTATTTCACTATTTTTGACTAGAATACTCCTTAGATATTTTTCAGGAACGTTCAGCGGCTTTTGTATTTTTCTTTTTTCCAGGGATAAACTCTTTGAAGTACGGGTTTTACGTGACTCTGCATTTCCATCGCTGCGACCCTCTAACTCAGAAAGAATCAAAGAAGCATTCTGTTTAGCTTGATGTATGACATCATCAGCGATTATAGAAGTACGTTTCGTTGGGATAGGAGAACTCGTAGAATCGGGGTTGAAATCTTTCAGAATGCTGTGCCTTGCTCGTGATCTTTGACAGTTCTTGCATAAATCTTTTTTCCAGGCGTTCTGAGTAAATTCAGAGCATGCGGAGGACATTACAATCTAGGTCACCAAGGGGACGGGTCATGGCCTACAAAAATATAAATTAATGATTATAAGTAGTTTAAATTAATGCTTAATTCTTTGGAAAAATTACTTATTATCCTTTACTAGCTTTGAAATATGGATCATAATGTAGTGATATAATGGTCGCACAAATAAAGTAATTCAAAACTCAAAAGAGGTACTGTGAGCAGTGAGCTTACGAAATGTACCCCCACCTCCCATATGCATTCGCTCTGGGAAGCCCGAAATAAGTGTCAGATCAAAAAGTAAAATACGAATTGTATGATGGCATTATGTAATGAAGAATCTGAAAGTATTATTAAATTTTATTTAGTGATTTGGAGGAGACGAAGATAAGAGATGGATACCCTTAAATGTTATAGAACAAATGACAGTGTCAATGTTTTCTCATGGGAAACTCATCCCGATGATTATATACCCTCCCAATTTTCAGGCGGGAGGTATGAAAATGATGAAGTACATTAAATAGTCATGGTAATACAAAGAACAAAAAAAAAAGTTGTGTATGTCTTGGTTTGTTTGTATTTTGGTAAGAATTTTGCCAATCCACATGTAAATAGTGTTTTTATGATATTTGACCAAATCTGATTTTACTCTCATGGCAAGAACAAAGTATAATATCAATACAAATTTTGCCCTGTATTTATTTTCTAAAATTTAGAAGTCAGATCCTCTCTGAATTATTGAAATCCCATGTAGTAAAGACATACAAATCGTTTTCCAATATGACCTCCTAAATGCTAATTGTGACGTCATGCATATTCCCGTAATTTCTTCAATAGTTTCAGAAGACATCAGTTTTTTGTTGAATTTCTTTCAGAAAACAGGTTCTGCATGCATCGCCCTTTAAGATTTTGAAATATGAAAATTTTCAATGCATTTTACATAATATATCTAAAAACTTTAAGTGGTCGACGGTGGCAGACACTATATTCTAAAGGAAAATAACTTAAGCACAAACATGAGTCATTTTGAGGTCTTTCTGCATAAATAATAAACATGTACCGAATGAATTAAGTCATTTTTTCCAGAATTGTTCTCCTTTGTGCCGTATTATTGAATAATTTCTTTATCGTATATAATGCACGTTTAAGCCACTTTCATAACTTTTTAAGAACACGATTTTGTAAGGACACCATAAAGCCCAAACTGCATGCACCGATCCTTTTCTTGACATATGCAAAATTATGATTTCACCGTGTACAGTTGTACACTTACAATTTTATACAATTTTGGGATACACATGATTCTCACACAAATCACAAATTATCAAACATCACACCTCTATCAAACCCTCTCTGGCTGGCTCAGGCAACCATTAACTGATTAAAAGGTTCTAACATCTCCACACTATAGACGACAATCTGACAGATACTTAAACTTAACCCTTTACATTGGTTTGGATTGTGAGAGTTATGGTAACACTAAAAAACATTTTTTTTTGGGGGGGGGATTGTAGCCTTCGACTTGTGCAATACTTGTACATTAATGGCCACCACACTTCACTTCATAAGATTTTTCAATGTCCACAACTATATGTATATAAACAATTATACACAACGATATCGATATCTAAATACAAATCTAGAAAGTGATTTTGATGACCTTTTTTTCAGTGGAAAAAATTTTCATATTTATAACGTATTCTGAAAATGCATATGCAAAGACACAATTAATAAGTTTAATGAGGTAAAATTTATGCACGAGTTTAGATGTGTCAAGATGCATGATAGCTCTAGCCTTAAAGCGTTATGGGCATGGCTAACAGGACAACAACTTGCAGACATACTGCTATGAGGGTCTGAAAAAAACTTTGGCATCCAGCAGGTTCAGAGATGAACCCTGCCGAATGGGAATGTTAGACTTACTCCTGGATTCTAAAAAATCCTGAACTATTTCTTTGTTGATCATTAATTGAAAAGCGGAATTTTTAGGTTCTTTGTCAAGATTTTTGAAAGACAATTTTCAGTTTCTCAAATGCGAGTCAGTCTTCAAGATCAAGGTTTTGACTTCAATAATGCTGATACCTGTATTAAACATTCTCAAAGAAAGCTCCCACAAGGAATACACATGTAAAAATATATATTTAAAGCTATAATTCTACCCAATCATAAGTTATGGGCAAGATTGAAATTTTTGCAGACAAATAGAATAAAATTATACGGCCTAGAATATTAATTTATTTTTCTAACATGACAGACATGCATTCTCTTGTTGTCAACCCAAGCAGCTGCATAAGTAAAGCGTTTAGCACACTTAAATGTACAACAAGAGAATGCATGTCTGTCATGTTAGAAAAACAAATCATGCCAGATGACTTTAATGCATATATATTTTATTTTATATTAAGCAAAATGGCACAAATGGTGATTTTTCTCTAATTTTTTGTCATTTTGTTTTACCTATTAAAATTCACATGAATATTTTTCGAAAGTTTATATTACACTTTTAGCACCAAGCTAACATATTCTGAAATTTGTTTTCATCTGTACATATAAACCTTTTATAAACCTTAAACCTTTACTAAGTGTGATTTGTCCATATTTGTAATTTTATTGAAATATTGCTAATATTTACCAAGTCTATTTTATTTTCAAGTCTTAGGAAAAAAAAAATTCAAAGAATTATCCACCTATCTAAACCTGTGGCATGATATTAAGTCTCCTCCAAAAAAAAACAATGTCTGTATCATCTGTCCTCGATCAAATGCTAATATTCATGTATAATACAATGCTAGTACGTGTATACTCTGAGTACAAACAGGGTTGTCCCCAAGACCTGTGGGCCAGGGGAATCCCCTGCCTATATTGATCCAATTATTTTGTTATACCCTTTAAAAATCCCCAGTAGTCCGTCGTACACGATTTCTTTCACATTTATTCTATCATATGTGTTTGTTTTCTTTTTCCCTTTATTTATCTTTCATTGTTTTATTTTCTGATTAAGTACATGCATTATAAAGCATATGATATACTTGTGCCTGTGACTTGAATTTATATACTAAAAATGTTTTTCATTTTCCGAGTGTACCATATATTCTAAATGGTGTTGAGTGAATAAATGAACTTTAACTTCTGGAGGAATCCCATATTATTCTACAGCTTGGTTTCACTGGGCATCTTAACAAACATCTTTTTTAAACATCTCTTTTCCTTCACTAAAACAATATAATGGCAAGTCTTTTGTCTTCATAAACCGTATACATTGTACAATTCGTTATAATCTTCTGCAAAGGAATTACCAAGATTTACGTTTAACTTTACAGCCGTTCGTTTCTCGAATACAACTGAGTCAACCATTTTTGTCATCTACATAAGTGATCTACATACTGACGTCATTTACACATTGTGACGTCACAAACGTAGGGCAAAAATTTCAGTATAAATGTTATTTATAGAACATATGTACGACTCTATGTGTGCCAAATTCCATTCTGATCGAAATTGTGCATGGTTTTGTAAATATGAAACATTTTGATCACTCCTCGTATATATATGTAACACCAAAAAAATAAGCCCTTATGTGCAAAATCTTTAAAAATAAATATCATTTTTTGCGAAACTATTTCTACAACATGTAAAAAGTAAAACAAAATTAAATCTACTACTAATACATGTAACTTGCGTCGAAATCCCCCCCAAAAATGAATATTTTCTTTAATATATAACTTCTTTACTAAATCTTTACTTACAAAAAAGTTACAGAGAGCGCACCTTAAACTCCAAATAAGATAAGAAAGAAACTTCAAAATGCATGTATAATGTTCCAAATTCACAACAACGCACTTTTTTTTATTTACTCGTGTAATCGTGCAGCAAATAATTTTGAAGCAATTGTCGTGTCATAGACCATTCCTATTTATAACCACTCTTCAATGACTCCGAATACTTCTTTTGATTTAAATTTCTGTGTCAAAATAATTCTTTTTAAAACTTAAGGCCGTACTGCAGATCGGTAAAAAGAATTCTTTAAACTACATGTATATAGGACTCAATAATTTACACAACTCTCAAGTTACAAAACGATCAGATTTTGTATGGAAGGAATTTCTACTGTTCTTCTTTTCTGATATCCCATATCTAGCTAGATATACAGACTTTAAAGGCTCTCAATATGCACCTCGAGCTCAATATTTCTCCTTGACATTATTCCAATTTTTTTTTAAAGTTATCCCAATATATTTTTATTGATACAAAAGTCTGTCTTTTCAGTATTGGAAGAAGGACAGAGCTCGAATGTAGGGCCGATAAGGCTTGCATGATTGGTGCATGAGGCAGGGTTACATGTAGCATTGTCACAAGCAGGGCTTTATCTGTAATTATTTTTTTTACCAATTTAGTTGCTTATCATTCAAAAACACAAACTTCATCCCTTTTAAAAAAAACTACAAACCATCACAATGTTCCAAATCGGGAAAAAATGACAGTATATGTTCTAGATTGTGGATCAAGCAAGACTGATTGGCTGTCTGAATCAGATGCATGGCAACTGATTGGCCTGTTTCAAGCTTTTCAGCTAACGAAGATACTAACTTACATGTCAGTACATATCTTTAAAACATTAAGCTTCAAAATGTGAATCAGTGTATGTATATATATGTATAAGTAACCCCGTTGCTCTGATGCTATCGTTAAGTGTTGTGCTGCATTAGTTATAAATATTCACTAAGAGTTGAAACAGAAGAAGAGACTGGTTATCAGTGTCGGAAAAATTATCACAAGGTCTCTGCTAAAGGCCAAAGCACCGACCATTCAGTTTTTCTACATACCGGTACTTCTGAAAATATGAGTCTATTCCCATTAGATTTCCTGGAATTTCAGGCATAACTCTGACAAGGGTTTTTTTCTGTTTCTCTATGACTTTTTGTAAACTACCCCTTACAAAAAAAATAATAAAGTTAACTAAAGTTTACTATAGAAAACTATAGTAAAAAAAACTAAAGTAAAAACTTCAGAACTTGGAAAACTTTTGAACTTTGATTTATTTACAATAGGGAAAACGTTTGGAACCTTGATTTACCATAGTAAAAACTTTGGAACTTATGATTATAACTATTTTAATAGTGAAAACTTTAAAACTTTGATTTACTTTGTTGAAAATTTTGGAACCTTCATATACTACATGTGTAATGAAAACTTTGGAACCTTAATTTATTTTGGTGAAAACTCTGTCAGTGATACTTTGATTTACTATAGTAAACAAAGTAAACTATAGTTAACTATTATAGTTTCCTAAAGAATTTTTGTTAGGGGTGCTACAAAGAGCACTTAGGCCTTATATAGAAATGTTAATAATTTATTTACCCTTTGAGAAGTTGTACTACTAAAACTGTATGAGTCATTGACTTTGTGTTTCCATAAATATGAGACCGTCGATACCGTGATAAACATCTTTTTTCGGGCTTTCTATTTTTGCAAACCAATGTTTAAAAAAAAAACGGGGATTTATAGTGACTTCCTTTGGATTTTCTGCAATTTCAAAATAATTCTTAATAATATGGAAAATATACATTTGTGTAAAACCATTTATTTTTGTTGAAGCTTAATATTTTTATTGTTTTCATTTATTTTTTTTATTTCAAACATTTTTATTGATTGGAATTTTATTGAATGCTTATCAATTGAACTTATTCGGTTTAGTTTCCTCCTATTTGTTATAAACACATTGTAGTACTACTGAAATGAAATAAGCTAAAACAGATATTAAACTGTTGTAAATGGAAAATACTTAGAATCAACAAAAGTTAAGTTAAAAGAAAAAGTAAATAAATGAAATATGTAGTCATAAAATGTTGTATCTGCTAAGATAACTTCGATTAACGTCCTTTCTTATGTAAAGCCACCATGCTTAGCGTGATTGAGATTTAAAATTTTCATGTTAGAATAACATACTACAGGCTGGGCAATCCAAGGTTTAAAAAAGAATACAAAATGTACCTAATATGCATGTACACTTCTCTGTCCTTTAATTCAAAATATCATTCAGAAATATAACGTACGTACATCAATTTGATTAAAATTATTTATATATAGATTGATTTTGCTCGGTTTTTATTTCCTGTTTGTCTTTTTTTCAAACCAGAAAACCCCCACTTACACATCTTCCTGGTGTATGTTTGTGGATTTTAGAATAAGTAGTAAGTCTATGAAAGCTAATCTTTTTAAAAGTTTTTTGTCATCATATTAAAAGTTTTTTTAATCATGAATTCAATCGGTTTAAATATATACATGTACATGTATGTACGTATCAACCATGTTCATCAGACTTGAATGAGAAAGAAATGATTCATTTATTAGAAAAATAAACTGAATACTGAGTATCATACATCTAGATGTACATCATGTCTGACATTTTTTTTCAAAGCAGTATATACGTTCTATATCATTTAAAAGTTGCTGTCTAAACTCGTTCGATACTTAATACTCTGATTTTTAATTAATACATATATCTTGATTATTTGTAATAATTTGGAGATCCCTGTCCTCAAAAACTTCATAATCATATACAATGAATATACATATATACGTGCTATTAACAATTAGTAAATTCTAATAGAATTTTCAAAGATAATTGTACATTTTATTTATACATGTATGAAACACTCTTCATTCTTATTGATACTTTGCATATCCTGACTAATATAACTTTTCATTCTTGGCAAAAAGCAAAATGAACACATCGTTAAAATAATCATTGAAATAATATAAAAATATACAATAAATTAATTTGGAAAAAAAAGTCATTTCTATATAAGCCTGCTTATATTAACAAGACCACAATACAAAAAAAATTAAGTCCAAGGGTCACAAACTTGATTCATCTTAGCCGTGTTTATTTTTATCAAATTTGTTAAGGATTGTTTCCTATTCTCATCCTGACCTTGCTGTACTTGAAAAGAACATTAAATTGTCTAAAATACGAAATATTTACTATTAACATGATTAAATTATTTATACTTCATTTATCGTTGATCCCTTAAATTTGGCCCCATCCTATTACATTTAACCCCTGCCGATCGGTCCCACTCGCCTTGTGCTCCTTGTCATTTGATAGGGAAATAACGGGAAAATCCGTCTTAAACTAAGTGTATGAATAATGAACTAACAATTACTATTATAATAGTATTATAAAAAAACATCAGTTAACATTTGACTCAATAATTTTATCGGCCATAGAGCTTAAAAAATGATGACTTTAAACGTGATTGCTGACATTTTTGTTTCAACAACAGTTGTTGAAACAAAAATGTCAGCAATCACGTTTAAAGTTGAACTTGTTTGTCAATTATTTACCTAATGTTTTAGAAATTGTTGATACGTAGAGCATGCTTTAGAGTATCGAATAAACTGAGATATATATAAACCCCGTATGCAGGTGGTGAATGTTTATTGCTGTATAAGAAAGGTTTACGATCAAAAAGTTAGAGTCATCACATTTATCATAGAGCTTGGTTGTTAGATTGCCATTAAAGGTTTTTTTTCAAGTACAATATCCAAATATGAAACAAATGTGTCAGACCCTGTGATATCTTTTATCTCAAGCTCACCAGGATTTTATCCCATCGACATAAGAATGGAAATTACCATTGTTAATTAACAATACGTCGTTGATCTAAGATCTAAAAAAAAAAAAGAATTTCCCTATTTAAATTACTATGTAAAACTTTGAACACCACCTTCAGCACAACGGCTTTAAAACAAATGCACAAATGCTTGTAATGCTTTATCTTCCTGCTTGTCAAGTCATTGAATTTGCTTTTGTTTTAGATTTCCTTCAACCGTTTGGCTCCGGAATCGAGACTAACCATGGCTCAAAAGGAACGTAATGTTGATAGTGGTATTTTTGATGGTGAGGAATGTGCTAAAATTGAAAAATCATCATCGAAATCAAAAGGATCTGGAATATTTCGTACAATATCTAAAAAATTTGGATTTAGTAACAGAAAAACTCCCTCAAAGTCGACAGTTTCTACCAAGAATCCCAGTAAAAGAAGCTCTCCTTCTCAGTCTTCAAGAAAATCGTTAAACTATTCTCCCCACTCCCTCCTTCAAACCAAGGACTCGGTTATGATTGGGCCTCAATGTGAAACACACGAAATGAAAGAAGCACCTGTCTCAGCTCCACTTATGAGAAAGAAAATGTTCTCTAATTTAAGCACTTCAGGGGTAGGGTGAATTCACCATGCATCGGATACCCTTGTAGTTCAACAAGTTCTAGCGATATCGCTACCGACGGAAAATTATCAAAATGGAGTTTAACATTTAGTTTGTGATTAAAATATCAATTTGGGACACAATTATATGCCCTTTATTTAGAAAATATCCTCAAAAATCGAGTTTTTAGGAATAACTCAAAATTCACCATGGATCGGACATTGTTTACCATGCATCGGACAGACGGTATTTTGACTGGATAAATATCATACCTTTATTAAAGTGCTTTAAAATCCTTGATATGGATATATTTTTATCTTTTATCTAAGAATTAACCCTCAATTTAAATCTAATTGACGATATCGTTGCACAAATGTAGAACGATTCAAGAGACCTCACTCTGCCTTAAAAATGCTTTAAAATGCTTATAATGCGGTAATTCGCGCCTTTTTTCATGGTTTATCATACTCTGGTTTGTAGAAATAAATTGAGTCAAATTCCAGACGTCATACATCGATAACCTGTATTTTGACTGAAAATATAGAGTTTTTATTTTCCTTTTCCGCAAAAAACAGCTATCAGCTGGGTTCTGTATGAAAATGGTAGTGCTTACCTTTGCATCGTAAAGTGTCCGATGCATGGTTAATTTGTGTCCAATGTACGGAGAAATGAACATACTAGTGAAAACCAGCTTTTAAAAGAATTATACGAACATTGAAGTGAAATTTCTTTAAAATTTATGTAAAATTATCAATCTTTGACTTTATTCACCAAAGTCTGCCTCGTTCCGTTGAAGTCGAATTTTAAGAACGATAACTCTAAAAATCGCAAAATCTTAAATTCCTGGTTGTTCCCCTTTGATGATGTAAAATATGACGTAACTTCAAGGCCATTCTCGGGGTATTTTTATCACAACATGATAATAACAATCGGTATCATTAAAAAATTTAAGTCTTCAGCTTCAAGACAGAAACAAATAAATACACGGAACTCTTAAGTTGAAAGAGGGTTTATTGTCTAAAGTTGTCCGATGCAAGGTATGTGTCCGATGCATGGTGAATTCACCCTAAATAAAATGTCGCCAGCAAATAGACTGGGAAGGTCCAAAATACACAATTTCTTGGAGGCACCAGCTGTATGTAAGCTTAAGATAACAAAAGATGCGCAAATTCAGGTTCGAACATCATCAAATGTAGTGGACGAACAACACACAGCAAACGAATCAAAGTACAGAAACATTCGCAAAATGCCTTATTGTCATGAAATGTTTTTTGAAAATGTAATAAAAGACGAATTTCCGACTGTGAAACTACTAGAAGCATACGAGGATGAGAAACGAGGGACTGGAAGGGCTTTTGAGGAAGTTCTCATGGAAACTGGCTGCTACATTCAATCTTCGTGGCTTGTACGAGTTGCAGTTAGATTTTCACAGAGATCCAATGAGGCTTGGCTAGACAACTTTCTTCGTAACTTTATAGACAACAGCAACCACGTCTTAAAGAAATGTTTCGTGGAGGAGGTCAAGAACCTGTTCTTGAAAGTCTATAAAAACTCGATCAAGATTTATGATATCTGGGTTGGATACTCGAACGTGTTGGAAAAAGAGAACCTTCGTTTCGATACCCTTGTTGTTATCACCCACACAAAAATTACAGACAAATTAAAAGTGTCAAAATTTTGCGGTCTTAAAGTTGATTTTCGCGACAAAAATGCATGTTCAACTGAGGCAAAGGCCCTTTTACAACATGAAAGTTTAGTACCGTTAAATTTTCAAACACTATTATCAGACACTGCTATTGAAGTTTTGGTATCAAAGCATTCAAATGTAACAATACTCACACAATCTGGCATCAAATCCCGGGGCTTTAACTCAATACACCATCAGATAACAATGTGCCCATGCGTTGTAATCCACTGTAGAGTTAAGGGAATCGTCCCATTTGGAGAATCCCCATTTCCTCCAAAGATAGGAGAAATCCCCGTGGATGTACGGGAAGGATTTTGCGACTTTGCAAGCAGTCAGGACAAATTACAATTGGGACAAAGAATAGGACCCATGAACAATCGTTTTGACTTTGGTACGCTTGGGGGATTTGTGGACCTTCCTAGATCCAGAAAAGGTTTCATAACGTGTGCCCATGTTGTCTGTCCGAGCGATATTCTCCAAAATGGAAATGTTCAAAACTTTGTCGAAAATAATGCAGTGATGATAGCTGATAAAAGCATTACAACCCCGAGTGAACCTGTCGGAAAGGTGAAGAAAGCAGCTTTTCGATTTGGAAAAGAAGCACAAGTAAGCGTTGACGCAGCCTTGATAGAATTACATGCATGTTCGCGATTTCCAGAGAACGGCAACTTCGCTTTTGACTGGACACAAGATAACAAAGAAAGGATTAGAAAGATGGGTAAGTTTAAAAGAAAAGTTGGTCTTTGAAGACATGCACATGAAAATGTACATGCAGTCGTTTGGCCAATACCGAATTTTGACCAGTTCCGATTTTTTTTTATTTAAGAGCTGATAACTGATAAATTCAGCAGTGTAAAAATAAATTAATACCTATGGTAAGAAGGCTTATTGATATGAGTGTTTAAAGTATGTGAAGTTTTGATTTTTTGCCGTCAGTTTGGTTTTGTTATTGTAATTGAACAGTCGACATACTTTTACAATGCAACAAATCTGAATCACCGCGACGCGTAAGTCTGCAGAAAAACATCTGTAGGGACATATTTTTTTCACATAAAACAACACTTCAGGTACCAAGAGTAAGTTTAACAAAATTAATACAAAAAACTTGTGTAAAATGAATATTTAGAACACTGAAAGATATCGAAATATTTTCGTGTTGTCATTTCACTAGTTTCGAATACCCATTTTAAACATTATTATAAATTCATTCTTCCTTGTTTTCTTCATTGTAAACGTGACTTATTTTACCCCCTCTTGAAAGCAGTGGGAGGGGTATATAGTGATAGGGTATTTGTCCATCCGTCCGCCTGATACGCTTTTGGGGTACCCATTTCTTACCCGAAATTCCCTTTCTACCATCGAATGGAATTTATAATGAGGCTTCACAAAATTTAATGAGGCTTTTACAGAATCTTTGTTAAATAGTGGCAAAGCGTACCTTCTACACTGTATTTTTTAATCTGACACATAATTTAGGCTCCCGTAGCAAAACATGGATACTGCCATTCTTTGTAATATTGAAGGGTTTATCCATCTTTTGTCCGCAATTCCTCCTATACCACTGAAATAGATTCAATGATACTTTCACTGATTCTTTATTACATTGTGCCATTGTGTCCTTTTGATCCGACACTTATTTCGGGTCTCCCGGAGCAATACATGTACTTTGTCATAAATAATCATATACATGTAGTAGCTAGGCTTTGGGTATCATTACAGTGAGCTCATTGCTCACAGTACTTCTAGTTTCTCTTTATCTTTTGGAAATACAAAAAACTTATTGGTTAGCAATTAATTTTAACTTTTCTTAGGCATGCCAGTGGATAATGAGTGGGACATATATATATTTTTAATTTAGGATTGAATTGAATGGAAACCACTAGGGTATTCGGAACTCGTCGGCTTATTCGTTACTGATAAAATGAGTACCTATGTTAACTTGCGAAATATTTGTGTGTGTGTGTGTGTGTGTGTGTGTGTGTGGGAAGGCTGAACTTTTATAAAACAATATTTAATTTCACAAGTCATTGAACTTCTACCTTGACAAAAAACTTAGATTTTGAAATAATGCCTAGCAATTAATAGAACCGTCAAATCGTTTTTTTTTTATTCGGAACTGGTCAAATAACTGTATATATACATTTTTTTTTCTTTTTTTTTTTTACAAAATCAGCTAATTTAAAATGCATTTTCCTTTGTTTAATTTGAAGGCTTTTCCGAAACAAATGCACCAACATTCTCTAACGGCGAAACTACAAGTATTTCATCTGATAACATCAGGAATGATTTAATAAAATGTGGAGCGGCAACAGGTTTAACTCTCGGTCGACTTCGAAGCATGGAGTCACATGCATTTATCGTTAACGAAGATGTCAAGTTCTCGAACAATATATGTAAATTTTATCATCAAATGGAGGTAATTCCGCTTGCGTTCCAAGAAAATTTTGCCGTGAAATCCCTACCACCCTTCATTAGCCATGGTGATTCTGGTTCGTTTGTTTTCATGATAGTTAACAACAGTCCTTTGGTTTTGAAATGTGTGGGCCTAGCTATCGCCGTGACGTCATACGGGTCCTGTTTGATGACGCCAATAGATAAAGTCTTATCCGCTTTAGGATTACCAAGTGACTGTCTTATGAAATTAAATCCTTCAGAAACATTAGACAGTACTTCAAACGGACAGAGTGGAGTAAGTGAAGAAACATTGACGCGGTTACTTGAGAGAATGCAATTAAATATCAGTGAGGAGCTGGCATCCTTAGAACAAAACATAAATTCAAGGACAGCCGAACTGGCCGGGAGAGTATCAATGATTGAACAAGAAATGGAGGAACAGAGAAAAGAGCATAGAATATTACCTTGGTTCAACTCGTTGTGTTCAATTATGTAAAACTCTTAAAGTTGTGTAACCATGTTCAACCTTTACAAATATTTACTACAGAAGTTTTTGTTGATATGTTTCTTTTTAACATGTGATTGAATAAAAATAAAATAATTGCCCTCTTTCTGTTCTGCTCAGGTTGCATAAAAAATTTTAATTGGTGTTAGATGAGTGCGTAAATACAGATATTGGGCAATGTAAGAGAGTATCAATTTTATTCGCGTGCGAGAAATTTGTGAGTTTCGCGACATACTTTAAGTCGCGAATATTAGGCCTAATCGCCGCGAACCATTTATTTTGCTTTGTTTTTGTTTCCTTCTTCGTGAAAATTAATCGCTGCGGATTGATTTTAAACTGACGAATCGCGAATTAAAAAAAAAATGATGCGAATAATATAGTTGGTTTATAGTATTAAACCCAAATATATCGAAACATTTTTTAAAAAGCAAAGAAAATGAAATGCACTAAAGTGAAAAAGAATATCCTCTCTCAAGATATCAAAGTAGTTTTTTTTCAGGGACCAGATTTAAGACTGAATATTTACATTTGTTGTGTTTTTTTCACTAAGCCAACTGTGAAGTTGATTTTAATACCATTTTCCTGCATACTCACGCGTAGAAATATGGAGGGAGAATTTCGTGCGAACGTTACGTCACGGTGAGTCTACAGCGACGAAAGTAAAACTGCAATAATATAGGGCAGGAAGAAATTCAAATGAGAATATTTTTTGGTGCTTTAAAACATGTAATATAATAGAACTGTCAAAACGGGACAAAATACCCCCCGCTGGGTTTTTCAGAAGTAAGTTTTTCCATAATAAAGATATGTTTCAAACAGGAATTGTGAAATTTTTCTTCCAGTTATCTTGAACTTCCCAAAATGACCTTGGGTCAAGGTCATGACACACCCTTGGGTCATGGGCAATCTTTGTGTGAAATGAGAACATACCAAGTTTATCCATAAGAAAGATATGGACCGGACACAAATTATGAAATTTTTCTTCCAGTGACCTTGAAGTTGCCCAAATGACCTTGGGTCAAGGTCATGACACACCCTTAGGTCATGGGCAATCTTTGTGTGAAATGAAAACCTACCAAGTTTATCCATAAGAAAGATATGGACCGGACACAAATTATGAAATTTTTCTTCCAGTGACCTTGAAGTTGCCCAAATGACCTTGGGTCAAGGTCATAACACACCCTTAGGTCATGGGCAATCTTTGTATGGAGCAGTATATCCTAAAGTCCCTCTGTAAGAAAGATATGGACCAGACATGATTGCACAGACAGACAGACAGATGGACAGCTAGACAGACAGACAGACAGGGTGATTCCTATATACCCCCCAAACTTCGTTTGTGAGGGGTATAATAAATAAAGGATCTCCCATTGTTTGTAGTTGGATATGACTTTTATCCAACAAGTTGTGTGATTTTTATCTCAAGCCTTGGCGAAGCGATAAACATAGGTAATCCAAGGTTACGAAGCCCAACTCAACAAATGTTATCAATTTAAGTAATGCAAATCTCACATCATATTTTCTAAACAGTTAGTATTTATTCTGACAACAATATTCAAGCTTCCAAAAACTTTAACCTGGTTCTTCGTTTGGAATATGTTAATCAGATCCAGCATCCGAATCAAGTTTCAATTGTTCATCCTTAGATGCATTACCCATGCAAGTTTGATCCTGGTAGGGCTTATAGCTACTTGGGAATAACCTTGTCACTCATCTGGAAAATGTAGGTCAGATCTAGCATCCGATGCAATTCTGGTAGAGTCCATCCCTAGATGCATCATCCATGCAAGTTTGGTCCAGATAGGGCTTATAGTTACTTGGGAATGGACCTGCTCCAAAAACTTTAACCTGGTCAGTCATCTGGAAAATGTTGGTCACATCCAGCATCCGAAGAAAGCCTGGTAGTGCCCATCCCTAGATGCATCATCTATGCAAGTTTGGTCCAGGTAGGGCTTATAGTTACATGTACATGTACTTTGGAATGGACCTGCCCCTAAAACTTTAACCGGGACGTCGACACCAATGCCGGGGGTATAGCATAAGCTCATCTTGACTTCGTCGAAGTGAGCTAAAAATGCATGAGTTGGATAAAAATCATATCCAACTATAAATCATAGAAGATTCTTTTTATCCCATTTTTAATACGAAAACAAAATCATATGAGCTATATTCATGAAATAAAGGGGTAACCATGGGATAAATATAAGGAATGTTTTTAAGTTTAGTGTAAATTATTGGTGTGTAAATCACACAGACTTGCACATCAGCGTTAGATCCCTAGAAATTCTAGTCAGGACTTTTAAAGAAGTTGTAATGAAATCTGTCATTCTGTGTTATCTTGTAACATCAACTTATCTGTCAGTCTACAGTGTTCCAAATATTCATAGAGTCATGGAGATTATAACAAAAACATATCCAATTACACGTAAGTCTTATGATAAGTAGTATGGAATATTTTATTCAATGAGAAATATGACACTTTTTTTTTAAATTATCTTAAAAAAAAATGTGACAGTTTTTGCTTATTTTGTTTTGAACATTTGTGTTAAATCTGTTTTAGTTCCTCTTCTTTACACATTTTTATACACATATTCACTATTTTAATTGTTCTGTCTCTTTATCATTCATAGCCCCTGCAAAACAAAGAAAACAATTCAAATAACACTTTATATTAGCAATAAACAGCTACAGATCCAATGGCTTTTTTAATACTATTGTTTGCAGCTGACTGTAAATTTTCACGTTTCGTCACGATCTTTTTCGTCAGATGCATCCAGCGTAAACAATTCATGTGATTGGTCAACTCAAATTATCAGCATTGATACGGAAATAGTCTATTGCACAAGCAACCAATCAGGGACAAGAAGAAAGTTCCAGTCGTAAAGCTTGCGGTTAGGAGGCGTGTATAATTTACCTTGAGTGCAGCTGTCAACTAGATCGTGACGTAACGTGAAACTTTACAGTCAGCTGCAAACAATAGTAGAAAAAAGTGCCGCGCCACAGCATGATACGCCCGTCAAAAAATTTCAATTTTCTTGAACAGTTTAGGTGCAAGAAAATCACGTCAACCTTAATGATTCTAAGATTTCAATGATTTGTCATTTATCCATCCCCTGTGATGTAGGCATCAATTATAATAAATATTACATCACTGATAGATTTCTGTGCTGGTTGTGTTAGACCTTGTCAAATGCCCATCATCAAATTAGTCTTAACAACTTAATCTATACCAAATTAATTTTGAAAAAAAAGGCTGGCCATCAAATGACATATGCTATAACTGACCAGCAGTTCTGTCTAATCCCCAAAGGGCTGCTTAATCAGAGCGACTGAGACAGCTAGCCTTCCTACATTGAATTCATTAATTAATCTTTAACTGGATGCTTGTCTACTCATTACTACCAAGAGATGAATGGGTCTGCACTATAATTTTTTTTAAAAACATATAAAATACTCTCAGATTTTTTTTTTTTTTTTTGGTTGAGATTTAATGTCCGACAGGTTTTAGTATGTAATTCATATGGACATGCTGATTCAACCCCACCCATAAAATTAGTTTTTTATTAATAATATTACATAATATCAGATTAGTCTATTATGCAATATCAATTACTTTTCATCAAATTCATTTCAAAACTTAAGCTAGTCAACAAGAGCTATTTTTAATCAAACAGGCTTACCCATTTGCCCAATTCTCAAGGGATATAGATAATGCCAATGCTCTGTCAATAGCTCCTGCACTCAAAACCCATTAATTTCTCTCTAATTTGACATGCAATTTTCTGTTATCAAAATTCTTCTTGACCAGTGCTTGATAATTACACTCATGGGAGACATGGGATTTCTCTAACATACATTATATTTGTTTTAGATTGCTGTCAAGTATATGCTTAAAAAAAATAACTGATTTAACACTTTTTTAATAAGAACAGTGCAATACTCTTACATTATTTGGGATGTGTAAATGAATAGTAAAAAGATACAGATTTTTTTTTAAAAAATTCACTTAAATTAAAGGTCACAGTGACCTTGAAATAGGTCGCGACACACCTTCTACCTAAGATGCATAAACTGGCCAAGTTTGATGATTGTAGGTCTTATGGTTTTCTAGTTATGGGCCGGAAAGGATTTTTCCATATTTGGCTATAACTTCTTAATTAAAGGTCAGAGCGACCTACTTTTTGTGGGACACACCTTCTACCCAAGATGCATCAGATGACAAAGTTTGGTAATCCTAGGCCTAGTAGTATTAAAGTTATGAGCCGGAAACGAAAAAGCTAACAGACAGACGGACAGACGGACGGACACGAAGCCTATAACATAATACGTCCCGTCTTAAGACGGGCGTATAAAAATCCCACCAAACTTTTTCAAATGCATATACCTTATTACACTTATACTGTGGTAAATACAGATACATTTTGCCATCAAATACTATAATCCAGTAAACTATTGAGTGGGTATAGTTAATTACTCAAACAAGAGAATAATAGGGCTGTTTTAACAAAATTCATGGAGGGCATCAAAAGTGTGAAATGGTAAAGGGTAAATATAGTAATCTGAATTGCGTAGATGCAAGATGTGTTCATTACTGAATACTGTAAATGTATTACACTTGGCTGTGTATTCTTTTTGGCAGTTTTGGCAAATAGAAACATATGCTTACTTTTAAGTACAATGCGATATGTCTTACACACACATGTATTCATGTGTAGAAACATTTAGAAATTCTCTCAATCAAATCTATGCTAACTTGTTCAAAAATCAATTTCCGCCAAATATCGAGTACACTTAATATAATACATTTACAAAAAATGATTTCAAAAGTGGACCCTTACTTGATCATGTGAGCTACTTCCCAGTTTGTTTCTGATACAATGGGAGATTTCACCATGGTGCCATCCTTTGTAATGATGACAACTTCATACTGAAAAACAAAACAGAGATCTTAGTCAAGGAGATGAGAGGAAAAATAAAGAGGGACAGAAAAATATTGAAAAGAATTAACTTTCAGCAGGAAATGACACTCAAGCATGCATTGTATGATTAATGAAAAATGTCATATGATGAAGAAAATTCATTCAAATAATTTTATATGGTTTTTGCATACATATATGTCAGTTTTTATATCAAATTTTATGAGTGAATTCATGTACTTATAAGTATTTACTCAAGAGTATATAATTATATAATGAATAGGATTTAATTGATCAAATCTTTATTGATATTTCTGTTAACAATTCAAAATCAATCAATATTAAGATCCATATCACCATGCTATCTTTGTGCATACCTTGTTAAGAGATCGGGCGTCCCTATAGTACAAAACTTTCATACACTCGTCTATTTTCTTCTCGGCCTCTGCTAGGGACATCTTAGGATTGGCTTCGTAAGCATCACGCAGTAGGGGCTACAACAGAGAGCAAGGTGTTGCTTTAAAAGAGAGTTAACAATTATCAATGTGTTTTATATATATATATAGAAAATCAGAAACTACTTTTGATGACAAATCAACAAAATTTTATCCCCGCAAAAATTTGTGCTACAGTATATATATAGTAAATCAGTTGTTCACAAAATTTCATTGGTTCAAAATCGAATGTTTTCAACTGTCTGTGGATTTCAGAAAAGAAATAAATGTATACTTATGGTAAAGATATACTGAAGAAGCACAATTTTTAGTGGGAGTAAAATTTTGTTGTTTTGTCATCTAAGAAGGTTTCATGGGCATTAAATTTTTGTTGTTTGGAAAGTAACCCTATTCTTTTTACAGTCACATGAAATACTTCTGGTTTTACAGTACATCTTTCAGAACATAAAACTGCTTCCAACCAAAAAATAGGCTTAAATGTAAATTAAATACTGAAAATATTTGACTATCATACCTTAAAAAAAATCTTGGTGTATAGAATACAAGAGGGTTTAGTTGTTTGTTTTTTTTTTATTTCAATGCTACATTAAGTCAAATTTTATCAAGACCAGAGATGCCAGATTTAACAGTCATTTTTGTTGTTAATATTCTTAACTCAACAGTACTGACATGAAAGAAGAAATCTTGAAAGATATCTGAAGGTTTTCAAGTATCTTAACCAAATTTTTAATAAGACTTCAACTTCATAAGAAAATCTGGATCAAAAAACAGTTTATTATCCATGGTATGGAACATCTGAAAAATTTTTTACATTGACAATATAGGTTTAAATATCTGAAAGTTTCAATATCAAAATATAATTTTTTTTCTCTTGCAAGAAACAAGCCTTAAAATTCTCTAAAAGCTGATGTTTTTATTTAAATCACAATAATATGATGTTTTTTTTTAATATAAGAGAAAAGATAATTTTAGGGTGAAAAGTATATACGGGTTATAACTATGTACAAAAAAGGTTAGGACATCTTTTACTTTGCCAAATCAATTATTTAACGGTTATGAATTTCTTTCCTCGGAATGCTTTTTAGCCCTCTTAACAGAAATCAAATTTTTGCATTTTTAATAAAATTTTAAACAATTGTTTGGGTTTTCAAGGTTTTGAAACTGTTAAGTATTGTACTAAAAGGCCGGGAAAAAATTCTTCTTTCTTTACCGGATGTGATGCCTATATTTCCTCAAAATGACTGATTTTCATTGCTAATGTTGGAAATTCTCAAAATAAAGAAAAAAAGAGCTGCAGATGCAAATGTACACTATATCACAACTCATCAGGCTCATGTGTTTCAATAGCATAAATAATAGGACCGGAAGTCCAAGAGTTTACACTACGCCAAGTTAGGAACATCTGAACAACAGGCAATTAAAAATGAAGAATATTTATTTCGCAGATAAAGACATTGATAAACCTAATGGGTGGTAAAGGACTGCGATGTAATTTACATAGCTGACTAGCATGTTTAGATTAAATGGTCGGAAGGGGGGTGTTTTATTTAAATGTTTCTGTTAAGAGGGCTAAACAATCAACTTTCGGTAATAAAATGAAAACCATTCAACCATTAAATAACTGATTTGGCAAAGTAAAAGTTTTAAACTTGTTTGGTATATAGTTATTTAATACTTTTCACCTAAAATAATTATGATGTTTATCTTTTACATCTTTGAGGGTGAAATAAGAGTTATTCCCCTTTAAAGAGAAGATTTACTAGAATAGTAAGAATACCATGTAAGATCTGTTTAATCAAGAGCTGTCATTGTTCTAAACTTATTTTGATGCTATGATAAAAATTTCAAGCCAACCTTTAATAAATATGCTCAAATCATGTCTATTGTTTAAATGCATATTTTGTGCAGAAAAGTTTTTCAAAAGAATAACTTAAACTTCAATACTCAAGAATATTTCTCTGTTAAATCTTTGTTCAAACAGACTTACTTGCCAAAATCTCTCAACCTCAAAAGATTTGAAAGTGTGTGATTTGTTTCCAGTAAAAAATGACCTTGAATCATTAATGTACTTTAAAAAAGGAAATATAAAATACATCTATATCTTTTTGCAAAGTGATAACACATGTACAACAGTGACATAGGCTAAGCATCTTTTTTAAGAGTGGGGCGCCAACCATAGGAAAAAATGTTCAACTCACCTGAAAAGAAACTTGAAAAGTAAAAAAAAAAGGGGGGGGAATGTCCATCCCACCCTCTCCCCACCCCCGATTCAAAGTCCCTGCACAATAACTATGAAAAATTTAGGTTATTTTTAGGAGTGACATCTTACCACTGCAAGATATGCCCCAAATCCACAGGCAATCGTTGGATCATTGAAAGCTATTCCAATCTTGTCTATATAACCTAGAAACCTGAAAAAGAAATAAGAAAACAAACAAATGCAAAATTTGACTGTAGTTACATTGACAGTTGTACATGATTTTTAATTTTACAGGAATACAAAAAGAAAGTACACTGTATTGAAAATTAAAACTGTGAATTTTAGCTACCACACAGTTGTCATATTTACTTATAAATAACTAATAATAAAATGCAACTTAACCATGCATAACAATTAGTGCTATAGAATATTTTTATTTGAAAGTGTTCCATAGAAAGTTAAACAATTCTGAATGCATATATATAATCCATATCCCCTCCCCCTTCCTTTCCATGCATTCTTAAAGTTCTCCATCTTGTACCCTCCTCCTGCCTAACCATTTCTTCCCTTCTCATCCTTTCCACCCAAACTTACAGTCCTATGTTTCATTCACCATCCCTTCCCATCTCTTCCCCCTCCAAAACTTACAGTGCACACTCTTGTGATCCTCTTGTGATCTACATCCCTTTCATTGATTCCCCTCCCCCCCCCAAAAAAAAAAAACTTACGGTTCTCCATCTTGTAATCCACCCACAACAAATGTGTTCCACAGTGGGTTAAAGTTAGACCTCCTGTTGTACAGGACTCGGGTCATCCAGGAGAAGAGACTTTTAGGTGTGTACTGGAATCCGTCATTTAAACACTCCTCGTCTATACTGTAAAACAGAAATTGTCAAGTACTAATCTCACTGTACTCTCAAAATATTGGTTTTATACCATAAAACAAGGTTTTCTTATGCTGATAATTTACAGCATTTCTCTTACATGTATTTTCAATTAAACTCTTCATTTTTTTAACACTTATTATAGTATTCAATCCAGACCAGGGAAAACAGAATTACTGGCTAATAACATTACTCTTAACCAACTTTTATTCCCGATGACTTTAATTCACAATTAACCAGGAATAAACTAGTGTGCGATGATTAATTTTCACAATCTAGCCTTTTAGGATCTGTTGTTAATAGACACAAACACTTTAAGGACCTGTTCGCGGCAAGAAATATTCGCAATGAAGAGGATCTCGCCAACTTCACAAATGTTTCTCACTCTGGAATAAAAGTTGGTTTTCAGTAATTTATTCTAAACATATTCAACGTGACTCTTGCAACTTTTTTAAAGAGAAATAAATTCATGCATGTGCATTCATCTTGTTACTTCATCAAACAAAAACTGCCAAGACACTGGTTAAATGTGTATGTAAATTTCATTTTCAATATGTTGAAACCTTTCATTTTTTTCCCTCTCAGATCTAAAGTGTACATTGTATCTACAAGGAATAATATCTTTTGGAAAAATTAAAACAATTATTTTTTTTCATTTATAAATTTTATTATCAATATGGTGAAAACTCTAATTTTTTCCCTCTCAGATCGTAAGTGTACATTGTACATGTAATTATTATTTTTTTTACTGATTTCATAACTTTCGTACTTACACTCTTTGTTCAATAATGGATTTCATGAACTGAAAATCAGCATAATCCCCACTTATACCCAGGGCTGTGGTATCATTAACTTTCAATACACGAGAGAGATTCCTGTAGCGAGCCATGGAACCATACGATCCCAACATATCAGCTGCGATTATAACACCCCCATCAAAACACAGTCCAAGGACGGAGGTACCAGTTACTGTAGGAGCTCTGAAATAAATAATATTTGAAAAATTACCATTTATATGATGGCTGGAAAATCTTAATGGTTATTGTTTTGCCCCAAAAGGCTTTAAAAGCATCAGTAAGAAAGTACAGTTGAACTTTGGTATCAATGGGACCGAGAAAAAACTTCGAGATATCCAAGGATTCAAGATATCCAGGGTAAAATACTTCAAGAATATGTGATTGAGACAACAAGATCACTTCGATATATCCATGCTATTTTAAACATCTGTGTTTGAAATACCCCCAAGTTCAATTGTACTGCTAAGTAAAACTGGCATATGATGATATGTTGTTTTATTGTTAACTACATGTGTACATGTATAATGCTCTGCCTTTGATCTTCAAATTGTTTGGTGTAAAACTAAAATATTCCTCTCACAAATATTTCACTGATACACATGTATGGAGATGCCACCAATTGTCAGAACAGGGTTTGACACTTACATTTTTAGGCTTTGGTCTAAAAATTTAGGCTTTAGGCTTTGGCCAGACTAGTGCTTCTTTAGGTTTACTAGTCCGCGGGCCATTTTATGACTCCGTCGCAAAATATCAGTAAATAAATAGAAAAATTTTCAATATACTTTTTATACCTATTTTGAAATAATCAAAGCATTTGCGTGAAATGTTTTATACCAAGATTCGTTGAAATCATGTAATCAGGAACTACGATCGTATTCCCGATCTCTTTTGTTTTTCTCATCCAAACGTCCGACATCTTTCTTTATGTGTCATACTAAATCATGATTGCTAAAATGTTTTATTTCAAACCAATAAGTCCTAAAATTAAGCAATGAATTGACTCAGAAATACCTAACTTCCCGCCAAGAAGCTAGAAAGCTAAAAATACATATGGGGTTTTCCAGTGAAAAGTTGTCGATAATTGAACATCGGTAGATTCTTTATTTTTTTTCCAGAAAACTTTATCAGTCCATTCGGACTTATTAGCCACAAATTTTATTAGTCAGAATGAAAATGTATTAGTCTGAGACTAACAGACTAACGTTGATGACGAACCCTGTCAGAAGAGGGTGTTTAACTTATCAATTCAGGAATTTTTTTTTTAAACATGTTAAATGAAGAAAAATAACATCCTTTAAATTAATACATCATAGGTTTGCATCAATTACCAAAAGATAATTCATAAACTAAAACAAAACATAGAGGAGTCATACTGTATCAATTTGATGATAAAACACAGGGGTTAAACTTAACGCTCACCCACTCGCAAATTGCGAGTAAAAATTGATGTGGGCTCATAAAATTTATAAGTTACTCGCCCACGTGGCGAATAAAAATTCTGCAGGGGCCGAATTCATTCCCAGTCCCCTTACTGAAAAACAGACATTTTATGCAGGTTTTTGATTTAAAACTACAGAAAAATGAAATAAATCACAGCAGCATGGTCCTATTGTTCGTAAATATCCTTCATCTTTTCCATTTAAAGTACTACATGATTTGTGAAATTCCCTAAAATGATAGTCTTTTTTTTTATAATCTGAATTTCCTCCAACCTCCGTAAATGGTTGATACGTGAGAGATATACAATTTTAATAACTCCCAACTACTCAGTCATATGAATAGTAACCCTTACCAAAATGAAATGTTTGCTGCAAGTTTGCGGCAAGCTTGCAGCAAGTTTGCGGCAAACAAATCTATGTACCAGAACAGTATGCCAGAAGTGTGCAGTAAATGCAGCTAGCAGCACACAGTATGCCACTTGCGGTTCATTGTGTGCTGCTAGTGGCACATATGTACTTCTAGCGGCACATTAAATGATCTAATGCACATATGTGCCAGAAGTATGCCACAATTTTCCCTTAGATGCCTTTTATATAAATAGTGTGCCAGAAGTGTACCAGAAATGTTTCTTTTAACCAACAAAATCACTGTGTGCCAAAAGTGTGCCATAAAGACCTTTAGGAACGACTTGTCTGTTGTGTTACAGACCTATCTAAGAACGGCTTATCAGTTCACATCCGGTTTGGAAGTTTGCGCCAATTTTTAAACCACCTGGGTCATGACTCATGACAAGAACAAAGAGAAAGGAGAAAACAGCAACATAGACCTTGGATAAAGAGAGAATGTGAGTATTTTAAAAAAAATTGTATAACACTGATGTCTTTTTAACATAGAAATAAGACTTGACTGTATTTGCTGAGCCAGTTAGAATTTTTACAGTACTTGTTCATAACAAATTGGGTCGATATATTACATGTATATGTTTTTATTTTTTGTTCTATATATCCAGATGGACTGATGATGAATCAGTAAATCCTCAACAAAGAATAGATCAAAAGGGCATTTATCTGCAGGAAAGGATTCTGCTAACTAAAATATGGACTAAAAGTAAGTAAGCACAATTAAGAATTAGGTCCATATTCAAATGTTTATATGTCATATAAACAAATGATTAAATACACTTTACATTCTATAATTTGTCAGAGAAGCATGTAGTTTTATTTAACAAAGTGTTGTTTTTGAATTGTTTGTCAATCTATCCTGAATTGCCATTTAATATGATTTTAATGCATACAAAACAAGATACAAATGTGGTATCTCTAGGTCAAAATTAGGTTTAATTCATTGCTTAAATAAATATTGGTTTCAATGACTGCAATGTGAGTAATTTCTCTCTATCTTTTTAACAGGTACTTGCATAATGTTGGAAAGGAAGCCCCCCCCCACCCCCCCCACCCCCAATCATGAAAAGTTAGTTGAAATGTCAGAGTGAATTTGAAGTACATGTACCAAGAATATTCCTATCAAATGTATCGCCCACATGGTTAGAGCGTCTGCCCTTGAGTCACGAAGTAAGGAGTTGAATTCCACTGTGGATCCTTCGGATAAGACTGTATAAACTGAGGTCCCATGTTGCAGTAGGTGATGATAAAAAAAGATCCTCCCTGTTCAATGGCTCTGAGTGCCAATTAATGTAGTGTAGGACAAAATTTGCAGCTCTCCCACGGCAGATGTTGGCATCTCCATATAAGTGAAAAATTCTCATGAGGGACTTTAAACAATATACAATCAATCAATTAATGGGAAATGCAACGGATAAGGACACTCTTTCAACATGACATGGATTCTTCAAGGGGATTATGTTGTTGTTTTTTTTAAAAGTGATAGAATCAAGACACTGAACAAATTGTCGCCTTTACTGTGTAAATAATATTGTGAGATTTAATTTGTCAAAATACCTTATATGTTTTTATTCATATTGTGCAGCACTATTACTTTGATACGTGCAGTTGAAATTCATTGTAAGAGGTGAATCTTTTCTTTGATGTAAAATGTTTTGTGATTGTTGTTAACTACAAATCCTCTATTTATTTTGCATAATGACCAATGTAAATTTGTGCCATTATATTACTCAAAGGTTGCTAATTTATTTTTTTTAAATCTGTTTCTTTCTCTATCTGATGTATACAGTGTAACTGTTCAATCAACAGATTTTGTTCTTGTACTGTGCAAGTTTTTTTTAAACATTAATATTATAGTTAGTGTTATATATACATGTACTTGGTACCTTTTTATCTTGAAATTTTCATAAATAATTTTTAAAATGGCTTGAATGTTCTTTTTTTTATAGTACATGTATTACATGTTGCTGTCATGTTTAATCACTTTCTTTTAAAATTAATTTGTTAAGGTTAGGTATATTAACTTATGGAATTGTATATGCCAGAAATGTGCCACAAGTGTGTGCCACAAATTTGCAGTTAACTATATGCCAGAAATGTGCCGCAAGTGTGTGCCACAAACTTGCAGTAAACTATATGCCAGAAATATGCCACAAGTGTGTGCCACAAATGTGCCAGAACTTTGCCGCAAATATGCCGCAAACTGTGTGCCAGAAAAAAATTTGCATACGAAAAATCTATTTGTGGCAAGTTTGCCGCAAATATTTGCCGCAAAGTTGCGGCAACTTTGCAGTAAACTTGCTGCAACTATGTGCCAGAAGGCTTTTATTTTGGTAAGGGAAGTGTTTTAACTTATTTCAGATATGCTGTTATTAAAATATTAACATAGAAAATCTTATTGTGTCATTGTCAATTTATCGCTTGAAGAAGCAAATTCATGTACCAGGGCTACGTATTTACTATAATACATGTATTACCATGTAAAAAAAAAATGATAGTAAAAGTGTTGACTGAAAACAATTTTATTTCCTTTGATTAAATATTTATATGACATCCTGATTTTTATAAAGTATAAAGAACTCCAATTTTAAACAGATGAATTTATATATGTATTTCATTTGTATCTACTTTTTGTCCCAGTATCTATAAAAGGCATTTTAAAAAAATCAGAGAGACTGTGGGCTAACAAATTAAGCAGTGGGCTCCTAAATTTTAAAATGTCAGGAGCCCACATGGCTCTTGGAAATTTCAGTTAAGTTTAAACCATGAAACATACTATTTGCAGAAGACTTTATCTCCTACATTCCACTGCCTTTTGGACATATAAATTTATAAAACTGAGAGTTGTGCAAATTCAACATAAGTCCATATAACACAGAGCGGCCTGCCTAATTGAAGACCTACAGGTAATTGAAGACCTACAGAAGACCTACGGAAGACCTACAAAAATGGGGGATATATTCAGCAAAACTGATATGATATTCTAATTTAGCATGGCCTAAATATGTAAACTACACAAAAAAAAATTATAAAAAGAAGTTTTAAAGTGTATTTTTTAAGCTCGGTAAGGGGAACTATTTCTTCTCTTAGACGACCTACGGCAAGAACGATAACTCTGGATGACTTGTCTTGTAAACAACAACACGCTCATTTATATTGTGAAGTTTATAGGAAGAATCAGTATAAGACAAAATAAAAAAAAAAATGCAAATGATTTTGTTGAGTTTTTTTAATTATGAATTATGATAAAGAAATCAGCTGGATGATGAATTTTGATGAAGTTAAAAATATAAATAATTATCATGATTATTTCATTTATCAAATTAATATTCTACTTGAAATCTATAGTTAATATTTAATAAATAGTGTAATTTTTTTAAATATGTTTTATGGGATAATTATTGAATATTCAAGTTCAAATTATTGATATGTGTGCTGTGGATTTGTCTCAATTAACCAATATTACTCTGTACTAAGGGCTTCGATCTTCACTAATTTGTTGTATACACACTCCGGCAGTCACCCTGAGGATTTATCCATGTTTTGATTGCAATTATCAACACACCCCACTTGCTCTGATGAATGTTAATTTGCAGTCAACAGAGCAAAGATATAAAAAAAATATTTATTTTATATCTTAAAAATGCTAGCAAGAATAAACAAATAAAATTAATGTGCATTTATTCAGAATATAACTTAATAAAATGAATTACGTTTTGAATTTTTTTTTAATATTCAAAATGGTCATCTTTTTTCAATATAACACATTTATATAACATTCACGAGGAATATTTAATAACTTAATTAAATGTATATTTCCAGATAACATGCTGTAAGCCAAGAAATAGGCACTATAATATAAAACATAAGGTTTTATTTCTTTTACATTTTGAGCTAAAATATATATGTACATTATATCAATCTTGAAGATACCAGGCCCTGGGATCATGAAACAGACTTAGACTTCATTCAAAATTTTAATTATCTATAAAATCTTTAAAACTTGTTAAAAGAAACTCATAATTTGCAAACAACAGCAGACTGATGATTCAAAATCGGAAGGCATTTTCATTTTGGACTGTTTGACCTCTTAAAAAATTCAGCATCTAAGTCATTTTTGACTTAAGCTTAAGATGCTTCATGATCCTGGGGCCTGGTATATCATTCAATAATTAAATTAAAAGAAAATACACACTTTTTAAAATTGAATAAAATAATCAACATGCATGTTATCATAAAAATGCATGCATATTTTAAAAAAAAATTATGATGATGCTTTGACTCGGGGGAAATAAGATTTTGAAAGTGATTATGTCTGTATTCTTTTTGAAAATTTACTTCAAATTCTTTTAACTGCAATTTTGAAATTTTCATTCTCTACATAAATGCAAATCTTATAAAAATTTCCAGATGTTATAAATGACATTACTAGGTATTTTTAATAACAAGAACACAAATCATTCTATCACAATGAATTTTTATTATTTATCAAACCTGAACTAAATATTATACTGATTTATTTATAAACACATATAAAATACTAAATATAACGTATATACAAGTGTATGTATTTATAATGATTTTATGATTGACATATGATGGTATTATAAATTATATACAGTGTTTACAATTTTAATGATTTTAATAACTATTTTAACAAAATAGAATTGTATCTGACTGAATATTGCATTTTATTTTTTTTTTATCTTTGATTTATGTATATAAAGTATCTCCAATAATTTTTTTTCGTCCTTTAATATTATTTTTTAATTACATTTTTATGATAATTACATTTTCTTGATATGTTTTGGTGAACAGCTGATTTGTTATTTACGCGAGTTATCGTTCTTGCTGTAGGTCTTCTGAGAGAAGAAATAGTTCCCATTACCGAGCTTAAAAAATACACTTTAAAACTTCTTTTTATAAAACTTTTTTGTGTATTTTATATATTTAGGATATGCTTAATCAGAATATCATATCAGTTTTGCTGTATATATCCCCCATTTTTGTAGGTCTTCCGTAGGTCTTCTGTAGGTCTTCAATTACCCGTAGGTCTTCAATTAGGCATATAAAAGCATTCCGAAATTCCTCTGTCGAGCATGTTTTTGAACTGCTAAAATTTACTTGTTCAAAAAATATTTCAGAAAAACAATAATCATAAAGAATATCAAGTGAAATGAATAAAAAGCATATTGAATTGTTTTATATAAATCTAATATACCAAAAAAACGATTTAGCAAATTGGCTCAAATGAATCAGCAAATTATGGATATTACATTAAAATAAAACTGTAGGACTACAGAATGACAGAATACATACAATGTTCTTTTAGATGCTCCAACCTGTGCGGCTGGTTTTGTATCCAAACGACCAGGGAAATTGTAGTATGAACCTGGTTGTGGACCATTTCTCCAAAGCTCTGTTGAAATAAGCGAGGTCTCCATTTTTTCTTTCTTTTTTTCACCGAACCTCGAACCCGATTTTTTCTAATCGGGCTCGAGAGTCTTGATAATTTAGTCGGTTATCCTCTAAATTATTCTCCATTTAAAAGACGAGTCTAGAGGTGTTCCTCATAAGGGGTGTATACAGAAAATGTTATGGTTTGTATGAAATATTTTTTTCAATATCTTAACTTTTAGTAAATGTCATAAAACTGTAGAAAAGGATAATAAACACAGACATAAACTCAATCAGTGTATTGATGTTTTAGGCCCCTACGCCTCATACTTTTTAGGTGAATGACATTTTGAGATAGCAAACACAGATGATCACAAAAGTGAAAAACAAGAATTTTTATTTGTCACAGAATTTTGCAGAATAGATAAGTGACCAGTGACTTCGTTCAAAGAAGGCAAAGATGTCAGAGGCATCAGATAGAGAAAAGAATGATTCTACAGAGACAAGTGAAACTGGTAACAATTCTAATCAGATAAGACAAGTAGACAGTTAAATAGGCCTAGTGATATATATTTTGCTTATCACTTAGAGCTATCCCCCCCCCACCCCAGTGATTAGAGCATCTGCTTTAGTTTTTCAGAGTCAGTGAAGAGTTGATCCTTACTTCGCGGGTTCGAATCCCTTTGTGGGACGTAGAGTGTGGTCCTTTGATGAGACTGTATAAATTACCGAAGTCCTGTGTCACAGTAGGTGCTGGCACGAAAAAGATCCCTCACTGCTCATTGGCCATAAGTGTTGGGTATAGCACAGAATTCGCAGCTCTTTACTGCCAAGTTATAGCATCTGCATATGAGTGATAGAAATAAGATTCTCGAGAGGGGCATTAAACAACATACAAACAACAAATTGTCAGAGTTCATGATCACTTATATTATGTTAATAATTAAATTTTGTTAGTGAAATATACTGCCCATTGGAGGTAGCAGGTAGGTCCATGGTTCAAAGAATTTCTGTAAAGACCTGATTTACATTAATTTGGAATTCTCAAAGCTCTCTAAACCAAGTTGATTCCCTAAATGTCATTGTCTATGAATTTCAAAGGATATTAAGCTGGATGATGACAACATTGTCAAGAATGCATGACTGTAAACAATTTTTAATAGTGTAAACCATTTTTATAGACTTTTTCTTTAAATCACGAATTTATATCATTATATTTGCTCAAACAATTTGTATCTTCTCTGTTTACAAGAAAATGTTGATCCTATAGAAAGTGAAAATCAGACAACAGATTCCAAAACCTCTGAAAATGTGGAGCAAGAGGTGGATCTGAAAGTAAATGAAAACTCAGAAGTGGATCCAGAGGATGATGGAAATACCAGTGTTGATCCATCAGTGGTGGAGAAGCTGTCATTAGGATTACTGGAGATTTGTCTGCCTCCTTTACAGAAATCCAAAAGCTCACTTGATGACCTTCTGTAAGTTAAATAATTTTAAAAAATGTTTTATATGTTTGACATCTTGGTCCCAGTTTGTAATTTTTTCAGTCTCCTTTAAACTGAAAGAATAATGACACACACCCAGGATCTTCCCTGTATCACTTATAGGACAACAAATACTGTTACAGTATACATTTGAAAGGAAAGGATTCTCAGAAATGCAGTGTTCTATACTGGGAGTTAACCTGGTTCCCTTGAATATCCAGTCAGGTGATATAATACTAGCTGAACTATTTGGCCACTGGCAATCAAAGTCACCTGACTGCCACATTTGTTCCTTCTCAAATGTTATTTTCAAAGACCCAAACTTCAATTTTTCTTTTGCTGGCCTCCAACTTTCGAGATTTTTACCCACGTGTCCCAACTGGAGTTCAACTCCCGGTTCAGTCATACATTTTCACTTTTCCTGTTACATGTACATAGTTTGGTACCATTGATCCACAGACATTTGTCCAAGTGCCTGTGCATTGACAACCCTTTGCCTGAATTTTCAGGCTGAACAGTGCTGCCAGGGGCAAATAAGAACTTTTGTTGTGATTTCAAGGGCAAAGACAATTTAAGGAAGGAGAGATGTAATGATTGGGCTATGGAAATCAGCTGGGTAGCTCATTTGATAGAGCACCTGAGTTAGCGATGCAGGGGCCCTCACTCTCACTCATGGATCATGAATCCAAGTTCAGCCAAACATTTTCTCCATGCCTATAACACAATCAAGCTTTGTTATTATATATATATATATATATATATATATATATATATATATATATATATATATATATATATATATATATATATATATATATATATATATAATACAATATTTATTAAAGTCATAATTATAAAAATACATTATGGTATCAATGTTTTAAATCTTTAATTACTGTGAAATCACTAATTTTCGTGGGGGTTTAATTTTCATGGTTTTCAAGGTATGAAGAAACCGATGAATTTCTATCCCCCACGGAATGCAATTTTCCACATATATTACTTCTAATCAATTCTTCAACCACGAAACCAAATCCCCATGAACCAAACTATTTTCTTCAAACCTCGAAAATTTGACCCCTCGAAAATATGTGATTTTACAGTATTTAATTCAAAGATTCACTCTTCCTGATACATCTGTAAATAATTTGTATACAGGCAAATTTTCACCTCCATTTTATATTTGATCCTTTCACCCTAGACACAAGTGGGCAAATTTAAGATGGGACGAATTCAAAGACCACAGTATAATATATTTAAGGAATCACTGTCTAGTTTTGAGAGTATGCCAGGGCATCAACAATAGTGGGAAACATGGGATAATTTGCATAACGGGCGAAGCCCGTTATGCTAAAATTATCACATGTTTCCCACTATTGCCTATGACTGCATACTCTCAAAAAGACAGTGATTCCTTATATTTCCATTTCATTGTGAAATAAAATTGTAGACTTAGACATTAAAAATGCAGACTAATAGATTTAATTACACGAGGACTTCCATCCCAATTTCAATAGGCCTCGCCGATTGACCTCAAACACAACGGCAGCCGCACGAGATTTACATGCATATTTGGCCTCCTTAGCGTCAGACTCAGAGACAGATGCGCACAAGATTTGCATGCATACTAGGCTTCCTTAGCTCCTGACCTATCGACCTGCCTAATTTACATTCCGGCAGAATTATCAGGAAATCAACTCCGCTTACTTTCAAAGGGTTATCATAGAGAAAAAAATTAGAAATGGAAATACATGTATATATATATATATCTATATCTTATACAGAACTGTGGCTGGGTGAATTTAAAACTGGGCAAACTTGTTTGCAAAAGTGAATGGGCAAAAATAACATTGGGTGAAAATAACCCTTTATACAGTAAGTTAAATGAATGTGGCAAAAGAATAAATAAAAATCACAGTTTCTCTACCAACTGTTTGACATGCTTTAATGTTTTTTGTCCTTTACTCAGACAAAACCAGCAGTTCATGGTAGAGTCGGTACAACAGGAGAATGCTAAGTTTACAGATTGTCAAGACATGGAGGAAATCACTAAAACGGTAAGCTGTTTTTAATTTTTATCATAAAGGAACTTGGAATCTTTGAAATGTTATTCTGCCAAGTACTGTTTGTGAAAACGCAGTGTGACAGTTGTTGAATTCCATGTTATAGACACAGGGTTGTCAAGTGAAACCTCATTGTCTAAAACTTTACTTACTACAACTGATAAAAAAACCAAAAAAAACTGATATGTATTTGAGATTGAGGCTAAATATATGCATAAAGATGTTTTTGAGACTTCAACTTATTTTGCATTATCCAGCTTGATATTTGAGTTGAGATACCCTTGCTCAACTGTGTTATTCCAGACAATTTAAATTTACAAAAATCTATTAATCTTGTCAGCTTTTATAATTTAATAATTGCTCTTTGCACTTTCAAAAAAAAAAAAAAAAGGTAAATTCACAGTACATGTTTATGGCATATGATGTTGGATTTATACTTGTACATAATATACATGCAAATTCCAATTTCATAAAAAAATTACTATTAATAAATTAATTGAATGCAGTTGATTTGTTTTATGTCTTATAAATATTTTTTGTAGATGGCCCAGGCAAAGAAATACCACACAAAGCTGATCAACCTCAAGAAAGAGATGAATGCTTTGTCTGAGAAAGCTGCCAAGCTAAAGGTAAGTAAAAAAAAAAATAAACTAAAAAATATCTAATTAAGATAACTTGATGATCATAGATTTATAGGGTAAGTTGCTTGTTAATGTGTGTTTATTTGTGAATGCTAAATAAAGCAATTTAAAAAACCAAATTAACCATGCACTGCTACATGAAGACATACAAGAAGCATACAATTGGAAAAAAACGAATATCACATGACTGTGTGAAAAGTCTTTGCTATAAATCAGGTTAAATTTTGGCTTAAAGCTTGAACTAGATTCCTTATAATATTTTAGGAGGTTTATTTTGCATCTAGCATGGTATATGTCATTTGTTGAATAAATTTTAATATCTAAAATTCTATCTTACAATGATTTAATTTTTTGAAGATAATTATGTAATTATAATGTTTTCAATCTAAATTTGTTATCAATTATGAAATATGATTTTTATTTTCATATATTAAAATAATAGAGGCGAGCTGTGAAGATTCAGCAGCAAAAACAGAAGGAGGATCTACAAAAAGTTCATCAGAAGGAGCGTGAACAAGAGAGAGAGAAAATGTTAGAGGCCAAAGTCGTTAAAAAGCCCCCATCTACATCATAGCATCATCAAAAAACATCTTTGACATGATAACTACATGACACATGTTAAACAAAATAAGTCTGAGGTGGATCTATACATGTGCCATCAAACACCCCAATGTATTATCTAGTCAATGTCAGATACTTACAGTGTATGCCCCTATTCACACTGAGACTTTACTTTTGAATTAAACTTAAGTTTACTGCAAATTTATGTTTTACTGTGTTCCCATGGAGAACAAAATGCAAAATTTTAATTAGTTTAATTTGAATTTATTTAGTTTGCTGTGAATTATGTTAATTTGAAAAAAAACCTTAATGTGAACGCTGTTAAACATGTTAAAGCGAAGCTTATTCAAATTCAACTATGACGCAATTGCATGCCTAATGGCAGATGCCAACAAATTCATGTCCACCACAAAATGTTAACATACATACACATGTAACTACTCAACAATTCTTCATCCATGAATTCCAATCCCCATGAATCTAGAGGTTTTTCTCAAACCACGAAAATTTGAGCCCACTAAAATATGTGATTTTATTGTATTTTACATATCAGTGCTATGGTATAAGTATCTGCGCTATTAAAAGTATTTTTGAGTTTAAAAAAAACGGGGGAAATAATATGTTGTATGTTAATCCTTTACGTGTGTGGAGTCAATACAATATTACCGTATAATCCCTATTTACCGCCCCTGCCCCTATAAGTGCCCCATTAGGTCTTTTTCAGTTGTCAGGAAATAAGGACGCCCTGTACAGTGATTAAAAGCACCTAGAATCGTATCAAAAGTCAGCCAAAATTTTAAGAAAGTGAAAATGAAACTTGTCTATTATCCAATTTCTCAGCGAAAAATGAATCTATTAGCATAATTTTGGTGGATTATCTTCACTTAAAGTAAAGTAATACATTATTATAATGGTTCTTTGTATTTTTTTTTTTCAAAAGATTTTTTGAAGTTAAAATATGACATTAAATATTATAAAGAGAATCTTCCGCAATTTTAACTTCAAGGTGTTGGTCTCCAGCTTTTCTTTGTTTTGTATTATAAAGAGAATAGCAAAATAAACGCCCCCTTTTCGCAATTTTCTAAGCGCCCGGGTCGGTTTATAGGGATTATACGGTATGTCAAATGGATTTGCTCTGCATTTGTGAGCCTAATCATTGTAGAAATAAAATTTTAATTGGCATTAGTTAACTTCACATATGTACATGTAAGTGCAATTTAATTTGCATTAATTTAATTCACATTATTTTATTTCACATTAATTTAAACTCTCCATGTGAACAATGCATAAGTACTAAAAAAAATTAAAAGGAATATGAGAAAAATATATCTGTAAGTAAATTAAAAATGTTCATATGTGTAATTTTATTATGATATATCTACACAATAGCATTGGGGGCGATAGTTATGTGCTTGTGAGTATGAGAGTGAGTGGGCATGTGCGAAACAAGGGTGATTACATGTACAGTTTATACGGAATGTTAGACCCAACTGTGAAAAGCAGTTGTATTTTAATGGAAGTTGGACATACTAGAAATCATATGATTAATATTTATTTAGCATGAGTTACATGTATATGCACTCTATTACTCAATCATATATCATGTTCATCGTGAAATGAAACAAAAATTGATGAATACCAGTAATGAAAGTGAATGCTTTATACATGTACATGTAACAGCATACTGTATATGTATTTTTCTTGGTTGTTTTTGAATCAATTTATGTGGCAATTTTTAGGGACTTTGAACTTATAGGTTTGTAGGAAATTAATTTCTTGGGTGAAAGTCTCATAAAAGACCATTTAAATCAATATTTTAGAAGGTAGTGAATTTGTGGGTAGAGGGCACTGACACAAGATGACATTCCCCATCGCTTTGAGAAAGTAAAAATATTCTTCAGTTTTGTGAAATGGGACAGTGAATTATGGATTTTATTTGTTTTGTAAATGGTTTGTTTTTGTTGATTAAAATTTGTCTGCATTGTACAAGAGCAGAAACAATGAATGCTAAGATTATTTTTTACACCATTTTTTATTCTGTTCAAAATACATGTAGTCTAAATTTGTATTTTTTTAGTGGGGACATATTGAATTCTTTTATTAGTGTTTTTGTATTGCATTAATTAAATATGGAATATAAATATATATGAAAATAAATGACAGTGACGTAATCATGTTTTGTTTCCTCACTATGAAAGACCATCTAAGTCTTTTTGGTTATGTAATATTTTATGAGGTCATCATTTTCAATTTTGTTGGTTCATTCAAAAGGACAGTCCGTTGAACAGGAATCGAACAATCCCTGCATTGTGTTTCAATGGTACTTGAACCACATAAAGCCACTCAGACCAACACTTCCGGTCCAGTATATCTTCCGATGCCAAATACCTTACTTTATTGTTACAAATACGAACTCTAAATATAATTTGTACATGTTATTACAAATCAAGAGAAGGCACTGATGCGGCCCTTAGAAGCTTATGCACAGTCATGTTTTTAAAATTATGTGTTTTGTAAATGGTTTGTTTTTGTGGACAGATGAAATGTTTTTCAAAGTGGATGGCGAAGGAGAGAATTTGATTTAAAATTCATGACAAAACAGGGGGGTGGTGAATACTAGAATTTTCCTTAATTTTGTTTACGTGTATGCAAAATTTTTTTGATCATTAAAAGTATAAACAGCTTGAAAAATATAAATATATATAAGAAACATTTTCATAAATATTTTTATTTCAGAGATTTTTTTCTTCACATTATAAAATAATTGAACCATATCAAAGGTTGGACAGGATATAGCACTTTGTTCTTGAGCTTGAGATGAAAGATACCACAGAGTCTGACACATCTGTTTCATATTTGAATATTTTACTTGAAAAAGAATAAACATTAATGTTAATCTAACAACCAAGATCTATGATAAACGTGACTACTGTATCTTTTCTATCGTCAACTTCTCTCACTTGTGCAGCAATATACCTTCACTGGCTTCATCACCTACATACGGAGTTAATATATCTAAGTTGATTCGATACTCAAGAGCATGCTGTACGTATGAACGATTTCTAAAACGAGGTAAATTATTGACAAACAAGTTGATGAAACAAGAATTTCAGCAGTCTCGTTTAAAGTCAGCATTTCGTAAGTTCTATGGTCGATACAATGGCCTTGTGAGCAAATACAATTTATCATTGAGTCAAATGCTGCTGACTGACGTTTTTCATACCAATTGTTAGTGCATTGTTTAAACACTGAATTGACGACGGATTTTTCCGTGATTTCCCAATCATGACAAGGAGCACACCGCGGGTGTAACCGATCGGCATGGGATGCTCACTCCTCCATTCCACCTGATCCCACCTCCAATGTTAACGAGGTCTGTGTTTGCTATACTCCTATTTTGAATTGTTTTATGGACTTTGATCTTGAATATAGTTCATTATCTCCCTATGTTTCATCCCAATACATTCCATTATAAATTACTGAAAATAAAAATGATCAGTTTTTGTAATACAAGTTTTTGTGCACGACTAAAGGAAATTCATTTTGAAGCAAACGACCTTTCTCATTTGCAAGCCCATTTAGGACCTATCAAAAATATTTTTGAATTCGATACAATGAATTGTCGAATTTGTTATAATAATGAATTTAATTCGTTATAACAATTTCTTTGAATTTGTTAGAACAAATTTAATCTGATATAACAAATTTGTTGAGTTCGTTATAACGAATTTAATCTGAAATAATAAATTTGTTGAATTCATATATAACGAAATCAAAAATTTGTTATAACGAATTAAATCCGTTTAAACAAATTCAGAAATTTGTTATGAAAAATTTCATTCGTTTAAACAAATTCTGAAGTTTGTAATAACAAATTAAATTTGTTTAAACTTTAAACAAATTCCTTTATTTGTTATAACGAATTAAATTCGTTTAATCAAATTCAACAATCACGGGCTATAGAAAAATACAATTATATGAATTTGGTATAACGATTTGTCGAATTCTTTTTAACAAATTAAAATTGTTATAACAAATAAAAGAATTTGTTTAAACAAATTTAATTTGTTATAACAAGTTTTAGAATTCATTAAAACAAGTTTTATTCTTATTAACAAATTTTTGAATTAGTTATTACGATTTCAACAAACTTGTTTTAACAGGTTAAATTCGTTATAACGAATTCAAAGAAATTGCTACAACGAATTGAATTCGTTATAACAAATTCAGCAAAAGTTATTTGAATTCAAAAATATATTCAAAATTTTAAAAAGGTACTGTTTGTTCAAATTCACAAAAAAGCCTAAACCAAGTTTCACAATTGATTAAAGGTTTATCGACTGTAAACTAAACACCTTAAACATTTGAAATTGGAAAATTATTTTTCTTCCCAAAAGGATTATATAAGGAAAACTGTCTGTAATAAAAACGTTAACAATAGATTTTGTTGATAACTTGCGTGTGAAATGCTATAGTTAAAGGTAAACCATAATTTACAATTGAACTGTTTCTTGAGTAAGCATGTTTATGTAGCAATACTTCAATGACAAACTCTTAGAAAATTTTATGTATGATTAAGGAACGTCTCTTCTGTCCTTAAGGGCCGTTTGATGGGAGGAAGCTTCGCATTACACATCGATTTTGAGAAGTCCAGCTTGCAGTCAGAGTTTGGAAAGGGTAGAGCATTCTGTCCCCAAAACATTCATTTAAAAATTACTAAAAATTAAAATGATCAATAAATGTAAGAAATGTTAATGTGTATGGCCAAAGAGAAATTTGAACCAAATGAACTTTCTTTGAATGTGATGAAGCAAAAGGTGATATATTTTACAAAACAAGACACGTAATAATCACATCTAAAGGACTAAGACTCCGTGATTATTTCAAATGAAAACAAACATAGAGATAAGCATGAACTTTGTAATATACCCCTACTTCCAATATAAATGGCTCTTAGGTCGAAATACCGATATCATGAACTTTTAATCCTGCTATCTTCACGATACAAGCCTGTTGATTCTCACGTTAATACCTTACTTCATTCCATTCCATGCGGGTCACAATGTGGTACCTTAACGTCTGTCTCCTGTTTGTAGGAATTCAATACACAGCGGCTTCAAGTAAGGTTACATGTACATGTATATATAAATAAATAAATTCTGAAATGCACTAAAGAATTTTCTTGCAAAAAGAAACAGTAACTCGGAAATGATAACTATAGTAAGTGATTCTTCGAAACATTGAAAGGAACTAAGAAATCTTTTAAATATTGCAAATTTTAAGCCATTGTTAGTCAAATCTATGTTTCTCTAATTTATCATATGCCATTGGTGCCTAAGAAAAGCTCCCTACATATATATGTAGTCCCTGCATGTTTCAATTTTTTATTTCATAAAATTTATCATCTTTTAAGGCATATTTTCTATCTCATAATTGGTAAGCAACCAACCCGCGAAAAAACACTGAAAAATTCCTATCCCATTTTAAAGTAGTCTTAGTGTTCAACTACATGTACTCAAAGAATCAGCTTATTTTTAAGTAGTCATGAACATTTTTTTCTATATCAGATATTTTCTAAAAAATAAATCTATTGCACTTGATTGCTTCATGTAATATATAAACAAGCAACAATGGTGTGCTTTCTACACTTTATGCTCACACTATACATGTAGTTGTTTTCCTAACGGGGTTTTAACTGCTATTCAGTTATAACTGAAATTCTACTGAAAGGTTACTGAATGACAAAGCTCTGTCCTTCAGTGACCTTTCAGTTTACTGATCGCTTCAGACCTGGCCTGGGGGCCATAAAACTTAGATGATCTCACTTTTGATCTCAGTCTCACTTTTACCAAAGGAATATATAGTGGAAAAGTGAGACTGGGATCAAAAGTGAGCTCGTTTAAGTTTTATGGCACCAAGGCCTGTTCACCCTTGCCGGTTTTCTTACAATTTACGGTAGAATTTTTTTTCATTCTCATTGGGGAAGAAAATAAGACAAGGTAAAATTTTCCGGTGTATACATGTTCATATACATTGTTTTTTGTTCCTGAAGCATGTACATCGCACTACCACGGCCGCTGTGTGAGCCTGTATGACGATTGTCACGTGGGAGACAGGTATAGTTACAACTACTGTGGCTTCCTACAGAAATGTTGTGTTACTCCGCATAGTACACACACCACCACAGCCGCACCACACCACGGAGGCGGAAGTGTTTCCACTCATAATAACGGTGGGTATAAAAAGATCGATAAAGTATGCTACAAAATGTGAGTTTATTGTCATTCGTGTCATCTGTCAATCAATTATTACTCACTTCGTCTCAGTAAAACCGTGTTTTTGCCTTTTAATAGACTCATACATGTACTTTATTATAAAAGATGGTTTGCGAACAAATATAAATAATTTATGTCTTATTCTCAAGCAGCAAATTTGTAATGAAAAAAAAAAATAAAACAAAAATGTCAATATATAAATTTTCTTTAAATCGACTGTACATTGTACTTGAAAATACATGCATATAGAAAATTTTAAAATTGAAGTTCAAACGTTATTTCTTAAAATTGAATGTTCTCTTTTCATCACTCTTAAAGCTAGGAGAGGGAATACATGTATTTAAGTTTACCTTGGCTTAATTACTGCATGTCATTTTAGGTGTCATTTTGACTGAAACTTTATGATGGTAAATGAGATAGTTTAATGCTTAAATTTTGAAGCGTTTTGTGTTCTATTTACAGGACAGTGTGGAACTTCATCAGTAGGTTCTACCCATACCAAAATTGTTGGTGGTACTACTGCCTCACATGGGGAATTTCCATGGCAGGTTTGAAAAAAATTAAAAGAAAAAATTAACATTTTATTTGCTTCGGTCGAGATTTAGGACATGCAAACAAGCTGGTACATGTAGTAATTGAATAAAAAAAGTTTTCTTGTTTGTGCTCATGAGCCTGCAGAACTAGTTGTTTCCTGTTTTTAAGGTGTCGCTGATGTATGGCGGAAGTCACGTGTGTGGTGGTACACTTATTGACTCACAGTGGGTCGCTACTGCTGCTCACTGCTTTGAAGAGTAAGTAGAATTTTTTATGAAATATTGGTTTATTCAAAACTTAGTTTTGACAAACTTCATATTAATCGTAAAAAATTAGCCAGATACATATGTACCCCAGGCCAAAGTTGTTGGCGAGTATATATGAAGTTCAAAACTATCCAACAATGGTATTCTGCCAAAAATAAAATAATCTTAATTTCTGTTCGGTATGTGCATAGAAAATCAGAGTGCCATCTTTTTTGCTACCATTATAATTAATCAAAGAAACAAGTTCGGTTTCAGCGCGAACTCCTGTGGTTTCAGCTTGACAGTCATCGACTCACATTAACTAGGTTTTCTGTTTGTTAAAAGTTACCACAACGTTCGTCACTGGACTGTCGGTGTGGGTCTTCACGACCGCCACCATATCTATACAAGTCAAGTCCACCATGTCCGCAACTTGATTGTCCACTCTGGCTACAATTCACGTACAAACCTCAACGATATTGCCCTGATGAAACTGGACAAACCAGTAGCTATCAACACTCAGTATGTCCGAGCTGCTTGTTTGCCAGACTCTAATGATCATTTCGAACAAACGACGTGTACAGTTACTGGATGGGGTGCCACCTACTTTGGTGAGTGGTTTAAAATTTACACTTAACAAAAATGTGTGGGGGGGGGATGAAAATTAATTTTTATAGGTAACGTTTTAAACATTGACTAATAAATGATATTGGATTGAAAAGAAATGTACCTCGGTACACATATAGTCATATGTGTGTGACTAGTTTACATTATAAGTACCAGATAATATTATTTTGAATATAATGTATTCATGAGATTATTCCTTATAGGCCTAAAATTCGGAATTTTTTGACAACAAAGTACTAGTATATAACAGTAAAATATCTCGTTTAGGTATTGAAATAAGCAGAAAGTTAATTATATGCATGTACATGCACATGTTAACATTAAATTAATTAATATGTCTTCTTTGTTTGCTTTAGATTTCTTCTTCAGGAACAGAGAGAGTTCAATTTTATCACGCATGAATGAAATCCAGAAAATAAATGATATGACATCTTTTGCAGAAAAAAAACTTGTTTAGTATTACATGTACAAGTAAACATGTCCGTGTCCATTAAAATGCCTTCATGTCTTACCTATCACACTTCTTGCTCCTTTTATAAGAACGACGGCTAAGTCAAGTTAAACATTGAAATGTTTTAATGTTTTGTTTATGTTGTCATGTTTTGCCTATAACACATTCTGCTCCGTGGACAGGAACAGTAGCTGAGCTAAGTTAAACATTAAATTGTTTTCATGTTTTTCCTATAACACTTGCTCATTAGATTAGAACGACGGCTAAGTCAAGTTAAACATTAAAATGTTTTCATGTTTTGCCTATAACACTTCTTGCTGCTTAGATAAGAACGAGGGCTAAGTCAAGTTAAACATTAAAATGTTTTCATGTTTTGCCTATAACACTTGCTCATTAGATTAGAACGACGGCTAAGTCAAGTTAAACATTAAAATGTTTTCATGTTTTGCCTATAACACTTGCTCATTAGATTAGAACGACGGCTAAGTCAAGTTAAACATTAAAATGTTTTCATGTTTTGCCTATAACACTTCTTGCTCCTTAGATAAGAACGGCGCTCCCGGAACCAGATATCTACATAAGGTGGATGTCCCAACAATGACTAACTCTAACTGCCGATATTTCCTTGGAAATTCAGCTGTTCACAACAGCAACATCTGCGCAGGTTTACGTCAAGGTGGCAAAGACGCTTGTCAGGTAACCACAGTAGATGGAATCGGACTAACATATTAATCAGGGGCATGGACACAGAGTTGAAACACATTATCTTAAAAATAATTCAGAATTTCATTTTCTACATATTTCAAGGGCGTTTTCGACATAGCCTGGTATGTTAAGTTCGATAACTATCGCTAGCGTCGATCGAAGTGGTTTTCTTTAAGTCATGGAGTAAAAAGTTGATCCCCACCTTGCATGTTCGATGCCCAATGTGGTATATTATACTTCTGCTTTCAGTTGTTGTAACAAAATCATGAGCGATTAAACTGACAGATATATATTGTTTTAGCACAAATCTGAAGCGAAGATCCTTCCATGCATTTATATGTATTACATGTAGAGCTTCTTTGTTAAGACAATTATTCCAGATGCAGAGGAAATGTTCCATGAGAGTTTTATACCTCTGGGCTTACTTGCTTTTACATTTTTGCTTGCACTCTGTTTGGAAACTAGTTAATATTTAAAGGCGTTGAATAAAATCCTGCTAATGTTATTGTCTAGCTCGCTTTCAGAAAGCCTTGAAAGAGGATACTGTCAATGCTTAATAGCTTTAGTATTCTTTGCTTGCAACAAAAGCCAAGGATTGAAAGATTGGGTCCTAAAAGCAGTCATTGCTTTATAGCTTTCTAGTTCTTTGCTTGCAACAGAACGAGGAAATTCAGATTTGTAGTCCTGCGGTGTTCAGATAGATAACTAATAAAGTAAAGTTACATTTAACATTCAGATAACCATGGTAATGCCCCGGGTGCTCAGTACTTAAGAAAGGTAGATGTACCGACGATGACAAACTCCCAGTGTCAGTATTTTCTGGGTAGAAATCACGTGCACACCAGTAATCTCTGCGCAGGTCTGAGAGCAGGCGGGAAAGATGCTTGCCAGGTTCGTAGGATCGCGTGTTTTTCATGGAAATTGGTCATGTTATGTGAAAATTTCATTCCTGTGGGATTGAGAATTATGCCTCTTTTTGTAAAAGCTTGCTCTTGTGTTGTGTTTTATTGAATTGATGTCCGAGTTGTAATACTTTATTCTTAATAACTGTGACTGTGCTTCTTGTTTTTGATGTTCCACAGTTTTTCTTGAACTGCTTTTGAATCGTTCTTGGTTGCTTTGCTCCTAAAATTTAGGATTCCTGTTTATTCAAATTTAAATTATTGTTATTGTTACCTACTGATGTGACAGGTGTTTGCATCTTTTACGATTAAAAGCTTATTTATCTATTCTTGTTTTCTTGCTTTTATGTTATTCAGTGTACTTTTATTCCCTAATGGTTATGCGCTTCTTGCTTTGATATTCAACGTTTTTTTTTTTTTGCATTGCTTTTGATTCGTTCTTGGTTGCTTTGCTTATAAGGTTAAAGGATGCCTGTTTATTCAAGTTTTATTTTTTGTAATTCTTACTTACTGGAGTGACAAGTGTTTGCATCCTTTACAATTAAAAGCTTCTTCATATGTTCTGTTTTTCTTGTTTTTATGTAATACATGTTCTTTTGTTTTTTATATGGGTATGTGCTTCTTAATTTGCTTTTGATGTCCCACAGTTTTTCTTGCTTTGCTGTTGATTCGTTCTTGGCTGCTTTGCTTATTAAAATAAAGGATGCCTGTTTATTCAGGTTTTATCCATTGTAATTCTTCCTTACTGATGGTTAAGTCTTTGCCTATTTATAATAGAGAATTAATGAAGAAAAACTAATCTTTTTTTGCATTTATCTGTTTTTTTGTAACAAATCTTGTAACAAATATGATGCAGTTATTATGCAACTATTTCAATTAAATATAATCAATGAATATCTGAAAAATTAAATTTTTGACTATTTGTTATAATGAAATCATTTTCCATAACAAAAACCCAGAGACTTTTTTAACTATTTGTGTTATCAAATATATTTTTCCAGGGTGATAGTGGCGGACCTTTAGTGTGTAAGAAGGACGGAGTGTGGAAATTGGCGGGAATCGTGTCCTGGGGATACGGCTGTGGGGACAGGAACGCCCCCGGGGTGTACACACGTGTCAGTTCCTTCATCTCTTGGATCAACCAACAAAAAGCAGCTCATTCATAGATGTACAAAAATATACTCATTATTTGTGGTATAAAGGAAAAAAGAAAAAATGCTTGTTCTTTCCTCAAAAATTGTTGTTTTTGGAAAGCTTTTCCCCAGTACCAAAAATTGGTATAGATCGTTGTTTCGATCTTATATGTTCAATTTAGTTAATACAAAACAAGGTTTTTAAATCAATGATTTTTTTTAGTTCAGAGAAATACATCTTTCATAGGTTTTTGTCAAAATAAGATTATTGATATGTCAGATTTGAATAACGACTTTTTAACCTTTGATTTATGCTTTCAAGTACGTTTCCTTTACATATGGCGAATACTCATGGAATGGCTAATGATATAGGTAACTCCAGATTTCCTTACCTTCTGATAGAGTCCATAAATAGATAAATGTTGGTACCAAGTGCAGGAGTACCGAGAACTATTTTTCTAACGTTTCAACTGCCAGTCGAAAATATTGCAGCTCTTTGACGAAAGAAAACAATAAAGCCTTTTTATAATTTTTACTGCCATTTAACCTGCGAAGACAATGTGTAGCCAGACAGTAATGTTTAGACCTATGTTGTTTGTGTATTGTAAAAAGTATTAGGTGCTTACATTGAACACATATAATGGGTTTCAATATCTCCATGTTGTTACACATCAAAGGTCGTTTGATTAAGTAGCAAAAGAGAGGAGTAGTGTTGCTAATTTTTCTGCCATTTTGAATCTCTTCGCAAAGTAAATACCATAATAAACTATAATGAATTTAAACTTTTTTCTGAATATTAAATGATTACAAGGGAATGAAACTCTATTCATTAGCTATATAGTACAGAGATAAAGAAAGGTTAACAAGGAAATACAGACCAGAAATGTGAAAAACCTCACCTTTTACTTAACGATAGCAATTGAAACAAATCAATGATCTGCTTATTTGATTTCAATACGATTTTAAGAGGAAGCTATAAGTCATTCGAAAATAGCATCCCTTTGTCTTTCTTTCGAGAGAAAAGGCCCAATAAAACCTTAAAATAAAAGTTTATACATGTAAATGACGGATCGTTTAAAGGAAAAGAAAATTAATGTCATTTGTTATGTAATGATCTCAAATATATGACACTTTTTGAACACTTCAAGATTTCTTTCTCTATTAAAAAATGCTCATATTACAACATGATCCTTTAATCTTGGGTCTGATTGCACGTTATCTAAGTGTCAAGTCTGCGATTCTCACGAATTTTCTCACTTCGGTCTCTTTCTACAAACTGAACTGGTCATAATGTGGCTCATCAACGTTTGTCTTCTGTTTCTCGGAGTACAATATACAGCAGCATCAAGTAAGCTTCTCCATGACCAAGAATTAGTTACCGATATCCATCGTCAATATATACTATTTTGAATTGCCATTCAACACAAATGGTAAAAGAAGTTTACGTAAAGATAGTCGTCCAAGAAATGTCTTAGCTGAAATTCGAGAACAAAACATATTTTACCTTACTGCAGGGAAGGAGAGTAAGATGAATGTTTTGAGGGTTAAATTTCTTTTACCTGTATATTATGAAATATACAAGTAAAAGTAATGATCTTCAATAGTTCCAAACCTTCAAGCTTACAATTTGTATTTTAAAAAGAATTTATTTCAAATCTATCAAAAATACTTAATGGCATCATTTTAAAACATGATTATACATTTGGTATTGATTTGGGAAGAAATAATATATTACGAGAACGTGAAAGGTATATTATATCACTATCATTCTCAGTTCCATGGGGTCAATGTACTTAAAAAATGTAGTTATATAATAAAGTTAGGTAAGAAATGGTACATGGATGATTAAGGAGGCTGGGGGATCAACAAATTGACCACAAATTAACCACCAGATTTAACTTATTTTCTTAGGGTATCTTAAGCTGTCAACTATCATTTGGCAAAGAAAAAATTCATACATTTTAGTTTTAAAATTTGATCATTTTTGTATATCTTTATATGGAGCTCTTCTTTCAAAGGAGATAGAAATAGCCTGAAAATGGCTGCCACCCCAACCTCTTTAATTTGATCCTTAAATCAATGATCATTTCTTGGGAATATTAAGCTAGGCAACAATTCACACTTGTACATTTTAAAGGCAAATTTACACGAGTACTGTTTTCAAATTTTTATTGTTAAAAAGTTACCTGCACTAAATTAACTTCTTTAATTTGATAAAGTGTGATATTTGAAGGAAGTTTTTTGCCATTAATTAAGCATTGTAAATGATAAAGAAATCATCCTTAAGTTTTTGGCACTAAAATGATTAATTGCATTCGAAATGGTCAACTCTAAGCACAGGTCGAGCTCCATAATTTAATAGAAGATAAATTAAATAACGTTGTATACGTACACATCTACATGCAGTGTATGTCAAATATATTCCAAATTTATTTCTTGATACTAAAATACATGTAACATAAGGTATTTTCATTCTTTTTGAAAAATTTTTAAAATAACCAGAAGAGAACAGAAAAAAAATCGATGTACGAATTTTGTTTTTACAAATAAAAAAAAATTAAACTAAATAAATTCCAATAAAAATATATTGAAATATATGGAGATAACGCAAAGAATTCAAGCTCTGCAAAAGCAGAGCAAACACCGACTTCCATAATATCAAAGGTTGGATCAGGTGCCATGAGGAGTGGGCATCCCCTGCCGACCGGTCGTGTACTCTTTGTCATGATCGGGAAATAACAGAAAATCAGTCGTCAAATCAGTGTGTAAACACTGGACTAACAATTATATGAAAAACATCAGTCAGCATATGACTTTTAAATGCATTTAAAATAAAGCTTCATCGATCATTATTTTATCTTTGTTTAAGCATGTTCCACTTCACTGCATGGTCGCTGTGTACATTTATATGACTATTGTCACGTTGGAGACAGCTATACGTATAACTTCTGTGGATTCCTGCAGAAATGTTGTATCCCTCCGACTTATGTACAAACACACACCACACCACCCCCACATTCCGGAGGTGTGTCCCCGAATAATGTAGGTAAGACCTTTAATGTGTTTGTGTGATCACCGTTCACTTCAAGCAGCATCCATTTTTTGTTGTATTTAATGTAAGTCTTGGTTTTTCTTGTACATATAATATTGAACGAATCTGGCCTTCATAATATAACAAAATATATGTTTATACAGTCACCATTGCCTGCGTCAATTAAAAATTAAGTTGAAAATTTATTCATTTTGTTTATAAATTAAAGTAATGAAAATATTGTGAAACACAAAATTAAAAATGATAGCATTATACATTTAACAATGTCAAATAATTATTATTTTCCTGAATGCTTACTTAAAGAAAATTGAACAAAATTTGACTAGAAAACGAGGTACATGTAGGCCGCTTGTGAATTGGATGGCAAACGTCTAACATGAAAGATACTCATCTTTTAAAGCAAGCAGTATTATTCATCTTTTCAATGATTATGACACCTTTTATTCATAAACTTAGTCAAAATGCAACATACCTCGTTGTCTTTGAGTTCCCATGGGCATGCGTGTCTTTATACGGTTTACGTACTACAAGTGTAAATATCATGAAAAGACTGAGTTCGTAATTGAAGACCTTATTTAATTGGTCTTTAATTACAAAGACTTATATTGAATTCTTGTTTCATCAGCTTGTTTGCCAATAACTTACCACTCTTTATAATTTTCAGCGTTTATATAGCGTGTATATCTTTAACTCGAGAATGTGTAAGATACTTATCATAAAACCACTAATCTTTTTTTTTTCTTTATTCTTTAAGCCAGAGGCTCATCAGATTATATAGATTCTGGACATTATCTTCAACGTGTACGAGTATGTAAGATATATAAAATTTTATTTACAACTTTTGATCAACAGCCCAATGCGGAACTTCATCGGTAGGTTCCACCCATACTAAAATAGTGGGCGGTACTACAGCATCACATGGGGAATTTCCATGGCAGGTTTGACAACAAACTTTTTTCCTCCAAACAATTGTATGCATTATGTTACATATCTTATCTCAGAATTATGATTTCGCTTTTACCAGTATTTTTTATGACAGAGACAGTAAACTTCCTGTTTTACAGGTGTCGCTGATGTACGGCGGAAGTCACGTGTGTGGTGGTACACTTATTGACTCACAGTGGGTCGCTACTGCTGCTCACTGCTTTGAAGAGTAAGTATATGATTTTTTTTTCACAATATGTTTTAATTGTAAGATAAATTGATGAATATAACCTGCTAATAGTTAATTATGATTGTGTAAGACTTGTACGTACAGTGTTAATATACATGTACTAATTCAGTATGAAAAGGAGGAATGAAATTACATACATGTATTTGGAAAATTTATAAATCACTATAGTCAGAATCAATACTCTAACCACTGAGCTATATGAATCAAGGTTGATATCTTCAGTCCAGCCTAAATTGCTTCATTTTTAATTGGAAAGCACTGAACATTTCTAGACGTGATCTAAAATGTTAGAAACTTACCAAGTAAGAAAAATTAAACAATGTACACAATGTTGTCCTCCACTATCTAACAGTGCAGTTTTCATTCTCTCTGTAGCTACCACAATGCTCGGTACTGGACCGTGGGTGTGGGGATGCACGATCGCCACCATGTGTATACAAGTCAGGTCCATCATGTCCGCAACTTGATTGTCCACTCTGGCTACAATTCACGTACAAACCTTAACGATATTGCCCTGATGAAACTGGACAAACCTGTAGATATCAACAGTCAATACATCCGAGCTGCCTGTCTGCCACATTCTTACGACCAATTCGAACAAATGACGTGTACAGTTACTGGATGGGGTGCCACATATTTCGGTACATATTGATTTAGAAACCAAAAGTAGCAGGGTTGATTGTTTGTTAAATGTTCCTGACAATGTTTTGCTCATATTTAGAGGGTTCCCATTGCCAATGGAGGGTTTTTACTCAGTTTATAAAATAAATAACTCGCATTGCACGATGCTATTAATATGTCGTCCTTCTTTGCTATCTAGATACGAACATGTCTATTGACTAAATACTTTTGACGGTAGTAGTACTTCTATTTTTCATTGCTTGCAATTACTTAAGTAAACGTCATTGACAAATTATTGCAACTTACCAAATCCTTGCTGTATACAATTAAATGAAAATTTTATTACTGTTTATGAAGCGATTGGATTTTATTTGGCTAATAAAGCGGGGAGATTAATGTAAGTTAATAATGCCAAAACTTGTATTATTCCATGCTTATTTTTCTTGGCCTTTAAACATTTGGCTCCTCGAATTAAAACGGTTCTTTTTCTTTTCATCTTTGCTATTATTTTCAATTTTTGTATGAAAAAAAAACCAATCTAAGTATAGTAAAATGTCCTTTATTAAAAGCAGTTTAAATTTTTTATTCAGATAACAACGGCAATGCCCCGGGCGCTCAGTACTTAAGAAAGGTTGATGTACCGACGATGACAAACTCCCAGTGTCAGTATTTCTTGGGTAGAAATCACGTGCACACAAGTAACATCTGCGCAGGTTTGAGGGCAGGCGGAAAAGATGCCTGTCAGGTTTGTATCAATTACAATTTGTAACATGGAAATTGCAGGACCATCAGGGAACTGGTTTTACACATTCTTTACCGTACAGGCATCTGGCTAGCATAAGATAAATGGAGGGCATAAAGTATATTTATGGCACGCCAAATTCACAAAAATGAGATAAACCTAGTTTCACATTTGATAAACTAGGTTTATCGACTGTAAACTATAGTTTACAAACCGTAAACTATAGTTAACGATTCGTTAAGTATAGTTAACGATTCGTCAAGTATAGTTAACGATTCGTTAAGTATAGTTTTCATCTGTAAAACTATATTTAAGGGTTGTTAACTATAGTTTACGAATGATAATCTAAGTTTATCTGTCTGTAATAAGCGTTAACAATAGATTTTGTTGATAAATATAGATTCACGTTTGAAAACTATAGTTTACAATCGTAAACTATAGTTAAGAGTTGTTAATCATAGTTTCACAAATCGTGAAACTATATTTATCAGATCGTTAGCTATAGTTAACGGTTTGTAAACTATAGTTTACAAATCGTGAAACTGTATTTATCAGATAATCTATGTTTTGCAATCGAAATGATTGTTTTCAGTGTTAAGTTTAGTTTACGGTTGTGAAACATAGATTATCGCGTTAACTATGGTTTACGGATGTAAAATATAAATTAACGTTGTTAACTATAGTATACAGTCCGTAAACTATAGTTTACAACCGATAAACCTAGTTTATCGACTGTGAATCTATGTTTGGCTCATTTTTGTGAATTTGGCGTGCCATATATATTGTTGCATGGTTTAGATCTTTTGTTTTTTGTGAAGTTAAGTGCATGTTAAACTAAGAGTTACTGGAGATCTCTTTTAGTATTTTTCACATTATAATGAAGATTGTGTTAGTTTTTATGTTATCTAATCAATGAATTGAAGTTTACTGCAATGAGATTTCTGTCCCAAAGTCATTGTATATTTTTTTTATTTAATCATTTTGCAATTCTAACTTTCAACCGTAAAAATACTATAAAATTTTGTAAAAGATTAAATAACATATGGAAAGCCTTAGGACATTATTCAATCTAAATGAAAACTAGAGGTACTGTGAGCAATGAGCTCACTAAATGATACCCCCCGCCTCCCATATGAATATAATGGCAGTGTCCATGTTTTGCTCTAGAAAATCAAAAATATATGTCAGATCAAAAAGTAAAATAGGAGGTGCACAATGGCAATATGTAATTAAGAATCTGTGAAAGTTTCATTAAATTTCCTTCAGTGGTATGAGAGGAGTTGCGGATAAGAGATGGGTACCCCAAAGCGTAACAGACGGACGGACGGAAATACCGATTACTATATACCCTCCCACTTTTCAAGCGGGGGGTATAACTAAAGCTTATTCAAACAAAGAAGAAAACAATGGTCCAATGCACGTACAATGTATTTCACATTTTTAGTGAAAAAGATTCATGGATTCAACAAAATTATGTTTCTTTAATATGTTTTATCACAATGTAAATAAAATAAAATACAAACATCTGGTAAAATGTTTTCAGGGTGACAGCGGTGGACCTTTAGTCTGTAAGAAGGACGGAGTGTGGAAACTGGCGGGAATCGTGTCCTGGGGGTACGGCTGTGGGGACAGGAACGCCCCCGGGGTGTACACACGTGTCAGTTCTTTCCTCACTTGGATAAACCAACAAAAAGCAGCTCATCCTTGATCTCTTCACAATAAACTTTTTTTAATGAAATGGTATAAAGAAAAACATACTAACATGTGTTTGTTGTGTCTTTTGGAAAGTCATTCATATCCTTAGTTACCTATCGTGGATGACTTGAAAAGACTTATTCAAATCTTATTATTCATATTGAAGGTGATTTTTAACCAAATAAATTGCATATGCTTTCAGTCTTAGCTCTTCTAAAGGAGATCAAATAGTCTGAAAATGGCCACAACTAGCCAGGCCTCTTAAAATGCAAGTCCATATCAGATTTATAGGAAACAGTTTGTATTCAAAGCAACATCCTAATCTCGAACCCAACTGGACCAAGAAAAACCTTTGCGATATCCAATGATTTTCATAGCTTATTCTGGGTAAAAATACATAAGGAAAACGTATTTTGGACTGTACATTCACTTTAACATACTGTACTCCGTATCCAGTGTATCTGAGATATCCGTGCCCCTTTTATGAATGTGCATTTGTTTGAAACTTTGAATAAATGTTTGGTCTTTGTAATTGAAATACAAGGTCAGCATAATGCAGAAAAGGGAGTATGAAAGCTTTCCAGTTCAGTTCATATAAATTAATTTATTTTTGAACTTTGCTTTCAACGAAAAATAAAAAATAAGGGTCAAGTACAAAATTAGACGAAAATAGTCCTATACACATAATCTGCAGTAAATCAGTTTTGTTATTATAATATTTTTGAAAGATCATAAATACTCATGTATAATTATATCAGTTATATTCTTATATAAATATATGTACAAAACGATAAATGAAATTACTTTTTAATGAATATTTACAAGCTCTTTGATTAAAATAATTTAGCATAATAAAAACCAAGAATACATGTAAAATAACAACACAAACTTTTTTTTTTACAGTTTGACAGGTCGACAGATAGATAGATTTACAGGCTGACAGGTCGACAGGTAGACAGCTTTTTTTTATATTTCCATGTATATTTATTCAGCTATATCACTACTTGTATCATCTTAGGAGGGGGGTCACTCATATCATAAGATACATGTACATGTACACTGAATGCCTAAAAGTGTAATTTTTATTCTCATTTCATATGCGCAATGTCTGATAACAGTTAGATGTATACATCTCCATTTGACAATCCAAACCTATGTCGACATATTGACAGGTCAACAGAATTACATATTTAAATAAACATGTCTACCTGTCGACCTGTCAAACCGTCGACCTGTCAACCTGTCGACCTCTCAACTTGTCAACCTGTCGACCTGTTAAGCAAACATAGTAGCATTTTTATGAACAGATGATCTTTTAAATTAATTCATATGCAAGATAAATATCTTGTTTTGTACATTTATGATCCATTTGGTATGATAATTGGTTGACAATATAGAATGAAGTTGGTTGGTATAACTAATTCACCAACAATGGCCCTAAATATTCATTAATATTTACATTTAATTCATATGCAAAATATGCTAATTTATCTTGTTTTGTACATTAATGAATATAAATGAATATGCAAAAATATATATTCTTACGAGAAAAAAATGGAACTATTTTCATAAAGACAATATCAACAAAAAATCCACAATCAAAATTTTATCAGTATAGAGAATGAATATCGTAACGTATACTGAGCATTTAGAAAGATTATTTGAAAGTCCAAGAAATTTACAATGAATAAAATGATGGTTGAAATAACCTTTGATTTATAAATACATCATTTAACGTTTATGTAACAAATAATGAGTCACAAAGTCTCTACTGTTCATATTAAAATAGAGACATATAATAACTGATAAGTCTCCTTACATATAGAACCATTCACAAAATAGTGTAACGATCTCGCCTGACATTTAAAAATAACTACTGTTGTCAAATTACCAACAATTGTAATATAATTTTATTCAAAAGATCTACTTTAAAAATAAATATATTTCAATTATTTATCCAAAAGATGGCTTGGATTTGCATGTGGGAAAATCTTGAATAAATCATTTACAGTTATCGTCTTCTTACTATAAGCAAAAACGAAGAACACGTAGCGAGATTAATAAGATTTTAGTCCATGAAAAGCAAAGTAAACGGTGAAAGAGCAAACGATGGCCATCTAAAAGAGTCAGTGATGAGATGAGGTATAAGAAGGGATATAAGTTTCGCCTGGACAGTTAACATGCTCCGTGCTCATTCTACTGATCATACAAACGGACAAATCCGTAAATAGCTAACTAAAGACTTAAAGGTTTAAACTGATGACTTAATTAACAGGATGAATTAAAACGTCAATCAACAATTAATCGTATTAAAAATATATTTACCTGCTAACAAGGTCGTCGTACCATCTGGACAATAGAATTCGTAATACTTTGACTTTTACGTAAAGTTTTTATTTTTTTAATCAAAATTAAGGGTTTTATTTCCCTCATGCATACATGTAGCTCAGATCCTTCGACGCATTTGGTTCCTGTCTTTGGCACCCCAAATTTTCAGCTTCAAGGTTATTTTGAATGAAACATTTCAGTTTCCAAACTTAGATATGATCATCACTATAGAGACATAATTTATCAGAATTCGAATCTGATGCATCTGAATTGGTACCGTTTATGATTTACATTGTATTATCAATTTATTTGTCTGTAGATGGCCACATTTTAGTAAAGTCTGGTCATTGTACGAAGAGCGAACAAATCTACCATAATGGACTTCCACTGATACATCAATACGTCAACTTTCCTTACCTATGCAGCAATGTACCTTTATTACCTACATACGGGGTTTAACATCTCTCAGTTGATTCAATGCGCGAGAGCATGCCCTACGTAACTATGAACAATTTTAAAAGGAGGTTGGTAATTGAAGCAATTCGGGTGTGATCGGTCGGCAAAGGATGCTCACTCCTCCACGGCACCAGATCAAACCTCTGATGTTTAAGACGTCCTTGTTTGCGCATCTTTTGATTTGTCTTGTTTTATATATGGACTTTTGAGCTTAAATATATGTACTGTGCATTATCACCATATAATTCATGATATTAATTTCCAGGACCAAAAAACACTAGGAAATAAAACGTTTCTGAACCGATAAAAAAATTTAATGTCTTCCTGTATAGCTATTAGCTATTAAGGTCCACGTTATCATTTTTGTACTTAATCACACCACAAGGACTTCACAGAACGATGTGATTAGGTTTCTGATATTATTATACATGCGTCGGTTTCTTATCATTGTCCTGCTTTTAACACTCGGCAGCCATGACAGGGAATCCATTGAAGTTTTGCCTTTTCCTTTCATTGATTGGAGGAGTGGCATTACAAGATTGTATGTAAAATTTCACAATTTATTTTTCAGGTTTTGGTAAAACGAATAATTTTCGAAAATACTTAATACTTTTAAATAATTTCATATTTCATTTTCATCAATAAGAAATGAAGTTCTTGAACTTAAATCAGAAATCACACATATAGATTTAACATTTTTTCACAAACTGTTTATTGCAAATTATATAATTTTATTAAACTTAAAGCAGAAAATCAACATTGAGAAATGGCGAGTTCTGCCAAATATTAGCAAAATATGATCTTTTGGTGAATTCTATTGACCTACAGTATGGATGATTAATTTTTACTTAATAAAATGTTTCTTATTTGATCAGAATAGTTTATTTAAAACTGCCTATAATTTTCAGTGTGTCACACAAATTATGGAGGAACCTGCGTTAATTATTACTTTAATAACTGCCTGTCCGGCTACTCCTATACCAGAAGTGGATGTGGTTTTCAGGAAATGTGCTGCATTCCTCCAAAGTTTCAACTAACTCCGCCCATCCATCCCGGTATGTATGAATATACATGTAACAATATATGGCATAGTAACTGTTTTAAAATTATTTTCTAAAACTAAGAAATATTCTTGATGTAGTTAATGATACAAAAATAGCCAACTTAATTATGTATTGATGAAATAATTTCTCATTTCAATTTTACTTACGAGTCAATGAAAACTGAGTTCTTTGGTTTTTTTTCTTTGTTTAATTACATGTAATTGACCATAAAACAGAATTCATCATACTTTATTAAATTAATTCAAAAACACCAAAATAATCCGGCTTATAAAGGCTGCTTGTTTTCATGAAATGGTCTCTTTGATATCGTGGAATCAACAGAGACAGATAATTATGCATGTACATTTACAAACATATTTTTGTCCAGGGTTGATATTATTCTCTTGTGATATTTCTTGAGGTCAGTGTGGATTAAGTACACCTATAACGACACATCAGTATAAAATAGTGGGAGGCACAAGGGCTAAGCCTGGCGAATTCCCATGGCAGGTACATTTTATTACAAAATATTTTTTTCTTTGAAATTTGTGTGAAGAAAATAAATCGTGCGGATATGTTGACTTAAATAATTTGTACTGTTTATTCTATTATATGTTTATATTTAAGTATCATTTTTTCAACACTTTCTTTTATATTTTAAACTTGTTTTACACCTACAATTTGAGTGTTACATATCTCAGTTAATTTTTAGATTATACATAATAAATATACATATCAAAGAGTGGTAACTTTTCTAGAATCCAACTTTATATCATGAAAGGTTTCAATGAGATCAAATGGACATCACGTGTGCGGTGGGATACTTATAGCTGATCAATGGGTTCTCACAGCTGCGCACTGCTTCAATGAGTAGGACTTAGTTGGATTGGAGCAACTAGATTTGTGTCATCCTCATCGGGAATCATTGGCCATTTGCAAAAACTAATTAAAGAATTTAATCCAAAAAGGCTATATAATACAATGTGTTGACAATAAACTGATATTTTATTTTGAAGTCTTATAAACTTTAAATAACGTAAACCATCTTCATTCGCATGCTAGAAGTGTTTTTGTATCCAGTAAATCACATCGCAATCTAATTATTTTAGCGTATATTAATCTAAAATGAGGAATTTCTGAATAAGAGGTTCAAAATTATGTACAGTAATTGCTAAACAGTATCTTTCTAAGTTTTTTTTCTTTTAATCACAAAAAGGAACAAGAATCCTAGAGCTTGGACAGTAGTGGTGGGAGAAAATGACCGGGCTGTGCTGGAGGGGCACGAAATCCTAGAGAAAGTGGATACCCTTTTCGTCCACTCCCACTATAGCCAAAGTCAGTACTTCAACGACATAGCAATGTTAAAATTAGGGAACCCTGTTCCCGCCTTTACAGAGTACGTCAGACCCGTCTGTCTCCCGTTAGCCAATGAGAGCTACGATGGAATGATTTGTACAGTGACCGGTTGGGGCGCTGCGTATAGCGGTAAGCCAATCACATATCTTGGATCTTACTTTTCCAATTTTATCTAAAAGTCCAAGGCTTTACATGTACGAATAATATATGTACACTGTGTATAAAGAACATTCTTCTGTCAGTGAAAGGAAATATTTAGGATTATCTTTACAATGCAAGAACATTTTAAGAAAACAATTTTTAAAAAATATTTATATCATTTCATTTGAAAATTAATTAAATATTCATTCATACTAATTAATTGTTTTTTGATTTACAGGTATTAATTAGAATTTTGTTTTCTTGAAACTCATTAACAGGCGGCCTTGGTACACGTGGCCTGTATAAAGCAAACGTTCCTCTGATCTCCAATTCAGTGTGTTCATATCTAATGGACAAAACTATTCCGGATACAGAAGTCTGTGCTGGCAGAAAACATGGTGGCGTTGACTCGTGTCAGGTACAATCTAATCGCAACTTCTCGGGCCTTTCATACTAGCCGACCTCTAACGGAAAGACCCGAGATGATGAGATTGAGGTATAATCCTCTCTTAGAAATTTGGAAACGTTCTCCGGTTGTCGCACAGTCATTGAAATTTACGTATTAATATTATTAAAAGCATTCCTATGAAATGTTGAAAACTTACCGAAGCCCCTTCAGTCGCTGATATGGAAACACGAATCTGTTCAGAAATTGAATAAAAACAGAATCTGGTGAACATGTATTTATCAGGCTTGAATTTGATCTGGGCAATAATTCTTGTTACATGTACATTTAACAAGTCAAAACGTGTTATAAGTAAGTTTTTTAAAACTGTAAAATAAAATAAAAATGAAATTATTTAGCCACACGCGATTAATAATAGATATACATAATTATACACTTAACAAAACTTCTAAGTGTTCGCTTTAATAAATGCATTTATTTAAAAACTACCTTAATTATAGAATGGTATGATATTTTCAAATTATTACAACAAAAAAGTCTTCTCAACAATTGTAGAAAGAAAAAAAAATATCACCGATGAAAACCAGTGTACCGTGACGAAGCTTAAAAACAATAAATCTGTACTTTACGGCGCGTATTTTGAGTAATAAGCAATTTTTTGTGATCATTATCAAATTATAAAACTGGTTTCACTAAAAACACAAAACATTGGCAAAATGATCATTAAGATAGAAGGGAGACTGTCGGAATGTTGATATCTGGACCATCCTTGCACTACGTTTTACTCACTTTTATTTTAGTGTTTAATTGTTCTTGATATTACTTTTAAAAATTAACAACCAGTTTCAAAACTCATTTAAACAATTTTCCCATAGGCTGTGCGTAATTTTTCATCGCCAATTTATCACAATTTGAAAGTTTTGGACAAAATTTAACCAAACCGGTAGTGACCTTAGCATGATCTTCGTCTGAGGCCAAAATTTTGCGTCACACCAGGTTAAGACAATCTTGGAAACATGAAAACAATCGTTTGAAAATGATTAGAAATCGGTGCTCGTGGCAGTCTAATATCAGCTCAAGCAGTCTGAATCATCCTTAAAGCGGTGCACTTACGTGCTAAACACCTTAAGATATTGACCGAAAGGCATCTGTGTGATGATGCACTATCAAATTCCCGGATCTTAATCCCATTGAACACATTTGGGATTTTTATAAGGAATGTCAAAGCCCCCGCCCCCTTCCACACAATTTCAACGGTTTTGACAGATCTATGCAGTAGGTGTGGCAGCAGATTGGTCATTCACCTATTTAGAGGTACATGGTATCCAACAGTAAAAATTGTCTTGTGGTAATTAGAGCGAGTGGCGGTCTTACTCCATAGGGAGTTTTTTGTGTGGATTTTCATTTTGAGGGTACATCATTTCCTTGACACTTTGCTTAAAATTCTGACGAGATATTAACATGAAATGTACGCAACATCCAAGTGAAATATGCATCATTACATGTAACCATGAATTTATGATATTATTTATTGTATGCATTTGTTTTTTAAACTCAAAAAATGTTCGGTGACCACTTAGAAGTTTGGTTCAGCGTACATGTTCAGGTATACGGTCATTTAAATTAAAAAAAAAAAAAGCCGTGAAAAAAGCTTCAAGTTACATTGTAATTCTCCTACCGGTCTGGACCTTCTTTGCTAGAATACACTAAATTAAATACATATCAATAGTCTTCAAGACTGACCCTTAAATGTAAATTTAGCAGCATACATGATACATGTAATTATGCAGTATACAGATTTTGACTTAAATACGAGGGATGTCCCAAAAAGTCGTAGACAATGTTTATAACTTTTTAAACATGCAACCAATACTTACCAAATTTTGCATAGATATAATATATTCAATGGTATCTAAAATTGTGAATTTTTAATTATATATCTTTCATATTAATAATATAAGGACGATTCATATGAAGTCCGATAAGGCCTGTCGGCGCACGAACAAAATTCCGAATAATTTACGCGTATAACTATTACATTTGCTTTTATTTCTTTAGTACTGTGTAAAACATTGAATTCAAATTTAATTCAGTGAAACCACAATCAAAATCTTAATAATGTATCAAAATTCCATATCTAGAAATAGGCGATTTGTGTCGTGATTTTCAATGTGTTGTATTTCAAAATGTTTTGGATATTTTAATTTGGCGAAGGCGCAAATTTAGGATTGTAGAAGTTAAATGAATTTTTTAGTGTATGTGGCAAGATAACGCGACAAGTGTTAATATCTTTTATACCCCCCGCTTGAAAAGCGGGAGGGTATATAGTAATCGTTAATTCCGTCCGTCCGTCCGTCTGTCTGTCCGTCCGTCTGCACGTCCGTCCGTCCGTCTGTTACGCCTTGGGGTACCCATCTCTTATTCGCAACTCCTCTCATACCACGGAATGAAATTTGATAAAACTTTCACAGAATCTTTATTACATATTGCCATTGTGCACCTCCTATTTTACTTTTTGATCCGATACATATTTTGGGTTTCCAGGCCACAGCAAAACATGGACTTTGTCATTATATCTATATGGAGGCGGGGGGTATCATTTAGTGAGCTCATCGCTCACAGTACCTCTAGTTTTTGTTGAGATCTCTTTAATCATCAAACGTCCATCTAAAATCATTATACTTTGCCTAAGCTCATTTGTTGTGCCTCACTGGCCCGCATTTTAAATTTCAAATTCAATAGCACATACATCTTTTAAAGTAATCCTTCAAAATTTATTTCAATTAGCTGGATATTTTTATTTCATATTAAGATGGATGAAATTCGACAAGAACTGCTCAAGTGTGAATGATGGCTTTAAGGTTCATCGATACTCTAATAAGATGAATAACTCTTCATGAAATAAAATGTTTATTATTGCTCAATAAGTTTGTCAAGTTGAAGTGTCTTTTTTTTGTTTTGTTTTTTCCTTGCAAGTTATAACATTAGAGTTTGTATTTCACTTTTAAAAGCATTCCTTATTATAAAAATTAAATTTGGATTTGGATGAGTAGGGGGTTTATTGACCTTAAATCCCTTATATTTTCAGGGGGATTCGGGAGGCCCGATGGTCTGTATCAAAGACGGTGTCTGGAAGATCGTGGGTATCGTGTCGTGGGGGTACTCCTGTGCTGAGGCCTACCAGCCGGGGGTCTACACCCGAGTGTCCGCCTACCTGGACTGGATCCAGTCCGTCCTGGCGTACTACGGGGGCCCCTCCGGATCCGCCCCAGTGGTGGGGAAAAGGGGCGTGGTCCATTATCCATAAACACGCTGTTGTGGAACTTTTATAGATTGTATTTTTAAATTAAAAAAAACAGTATATGGATGAATGTCTTTGAACAACTTGACAATGTTTTAATAACTGACAAAATATACAACCGATTTGAACATTTAATTTCTGTTCCAAAACAGTGGCGAATGAGGGAGTATTTTAGGCTATTTGTTTTCATATTTCAATATTTAGTTTGAAGCCTTAAAGTATCATTTGAAAAACCTCCTTTCAGCAAATATCTATAGTTGGGTAATCCTAAACATACCCCACCCCCTTTCGTCATTCTAAGTAGAACGAATTAGCAATTTTATTTGAACATTTACAAAATGATGGGTGTGAAATTTGACACTTTGCATTTCGACTCTGCTGCAATTATGAATTTAAATTACAATAAAACCTTTTAAGCAAATTTCAGAAAGTGATTAAGATTTACAAAAGTATATGTTTTTTTACATTTGTTGATTCTCAACCCCGGATTTTAAATATTGCTATATACTTTATTTTAAGAAAGTCGGCAAATGACACATTTCTTTGTACCAGATCGTGCCTTGTGTTAAAAGCACTCAACCAAAGGGGATTCAAAATTGAAAAGTTGATTTTATGTTGACATGCTTTTAAAATTCCAATCGGCTCTTGCCATTATCTGAACCGCAGGAAGGGGACAATATATACATAGACTTTTCAAGGTCGTTTACAGATTATTTAATTAGTTGTAAGACAGATTGGTTAATATCCTTATGTACATGTGCATTTCCTATATTCATCATTATCAATAAAACTAGAAGAATACTAATTAAGGATGATGTTTTACTAAAACACCGAGGGAGAGCAATGGCTCAGGTAATGTTAACGAAATATTTCTTTTTTGTAATTATCTTACAGAAAAAAAACTTCTTTTAAATAAACATTTAGATTTAAATGAAGCCCATATATCGATCGAAGACAACAAATTAATTTCATGCCTTGGATAAAATCTTAAGCTTGTAAATAAAATGCAGTTTTATGGCAGTTTATAGATCGCATGCCTTTAATGAATAAAAAAAGTTTTAATATCTTTGCGGATAAAAGAAATAATCCATCCATTCCTACACCACACCCCGATTTGAGAACATCCGAACTTCCTTGTTTGTCATGTAAACATACATGGTGTACCATTTTTTATTACATTTAATGATATCAAAATGAATTTTGTGAAATTCGATAGGCCTAACATCTTTGACAGGATTCATTTTTAAAGATTAATCGATTTTTATGTCCGTGATATTTGAAAATTTTGTCCGTCTAAACATGGAGTGCAGTAAACAAAGTAATTTAACATGAAAGAGGATATACATTCATAAAAGTACAAAGGCACGTTAAAATATTATGAATCAGGAAAATAAGTACATGTATAGATACTTTGTCATTAGATTTTAACAGCATGAAGACTGAACCAGGTGAAATGACATTTAACGCTCTGTTGGCTTTGCATAATTTATATACATGCATCTCCGGCTTGCACATCTGGCATTTTAACAAATATCTAAAAAAAAAAAGAAGGGAAAAAAACTGAAAGCATTTTAGTAAAACGCAATAAGGTAACTGTTATAAATCTAGTTTACAATATTGTTGCTTGGGAAACTAAGAGCATTAAATCAACAGGTAAGTAATAATTAACACACTTCTCTACTTCTGTGTACTTGTATAATTTATTACACCAGCTGGTCAATTGTTCGCAACTATTTAAGCACGTTTTACATAATTACACATGTGTATTTTTTTAACCTAAACCATATATACTCTACAAAATTGATTTTTTTGGTATTAAACTTTAAGAGTTGACTTTATGCTGTAGTAGGCTATTTACCTAGTAATCATATCTTTATACCCTCCGCTTGAAAAGTGGGAGGGTATATAGTAATCGGTATTTCCGTCCGTCCGTCCGTCCGTCCATCCGTCTGTTACGCTTTGGGGTACCCATCTCTTATCCGCAACTCCTCTCATACCACTCAAGGAAATTTAATGAAACTTTCACAGATTCTTAATTACATATTGCCATTGTGCACCTCCTATTTTACTTTTTGATCTGACATATATTCTTGATTTTCCAGAGCAAAACATGGACACTGCCATTATATTCATATGGGAGGCGGGGGGTATCATTTAGTGAGCTCATTGCTCACAGTACCTCTAGTTTTAAATGGTGATTTTGTAAAACTTTATACGAGGAAGAATTTTGATGAATCGGATATGAAATTCTTTATTTAGAACATAAAACACATTATGAATTATCATGTTCTGAAATATTTTCATCTCATGAAAAACGTTTACTGTTTTCCATCAATCCAAGATGTTATTCCCCATGCAAGACCTAGTGTAATACTTCTTAGTATCTTCTTAGTATCTAGCGTGTTTTTCCTTTTTCTTAGAAAGACAATAATTGCGAACTGGCAATTAACTTTTTTGTTTATCGCGATAACGTCTGAATTTTCTATCGTCTGCTTCCATTGTTCATGAAGCATAATACTGTGTTCACCTGTTGATTTGATAGGTAAAACATATTCAACCTAAAAGTGTTTTCTAAACTAAGACAGTATATCTATTTACAAATAAAACAACAATATGAGACAAGCATATCAACAATCTCGGTTAAACTCAACATTATAAAATTCATGTTCGATACAATTATATTATTTGTTAATGAAATCAGCAGAAAAGCAAATGTTAGCTTTTATAAACAATATATTTGATTAATATTTACATTAGAACAATTCTCAAGTAAGCTTGGACTTTCAGTAAGGCTTGGCATTCTCGATGTTACATAATTAGCATCTGAAATTTACACACTTTTCATTCACTGTTGAAATATACATGGGATTCGGGGGAATGCCAGTTGGTGTATCGAATAAATAATAACATTATCTCGTCCGGCAAAGAGATGGAGCTCAAGTTGTCTCATCTTTGTCAACAACAATTTAAAATTCCTGATGTTATTAATTTCGTAACCAATAAGAATCTTCTCGCCATTTGACAGATGCTTATTACGTAGCGCCTAGGATGCAACGCCTTTCTGAATGTCCAAGCTCACATGAAAATGAATCTAAATACTACTTTTTTCTGGTTTTTCCCATCATGACAGGGATGCTTCCTTCTCAATGGCACTTGATCCATGCAATCTTAATACTTTCATCTATCCATGAAGATTTTCCCCATAATTTCTCTTTATTTAAGTTGAGTTTGGAGCTAATAAATTGTTTATTTTCTTGCATTTCATTGGAAATGCGTGCACATACAATCTCAAAATAAGATAATATGGATTACAGAAGTTATCTGCTCTAGTTACGCATATGTTTAAGCTCCAATTGTTCAAAACGTATCTACCGTGTATTTAAATTTATCACTTTGATAACCTTCATCACTTAGAATAAAACTGACTTTAACGATTTTTTTCAACAACATACATTTTCCTTGTGTCTTATGAAGCTTAGGTTAAAATTGACTGATCGTACACTCCCACCCCACCCAATCCCCCTCCCCCCACTTCCAAAAATATAAGCCTTAATTGCCTAAGATTCGTGAGCTTCATACAAGCTTTATGTATTACAAGAACTCATTACGAATGTTAAAATATCAAGAAACATGTTTCCTACACTAGCCTGTTTTGTTGTAGCAAACAAAACTTAATAAAACTTTAATAACATGCATGAATAAGTATACATGTACATGTCTTATTTTGAAAATGCTACATCTAAATTTGCAAATCTTAAATCTATTTTGGCTTAAAATATTACGAATTTTAATGTTAAGATATTTAATTATGCAATTGCAATATTTTACCTCAGGTTGGACAAAAGGGGAGCAAAAGAACCCGATGAGCGCCATTCCTCCAAAAGAGACTCAAGAGAAGAGTTCTTTGTACATAATGGCAAAGCATCTTCGTCCTTTCATAAGTACAGAAAAAATGACGATTCTTTTGGCTGCTGTGTCGTTACTATACGTCATATATATGTGTGAAACGTTAAACAGACTTGATAAAGAAAACACCAAGTCAAAGAGAAACAGATATCTTATGATTGACGTTGATAATCCTTTCGCAGTCATTGTGGATAATTCACAGGATACGTTAATCTCTATTGGAGGAAAACAATTCAATACATTGGTTACTCCAAGTACTGCATGTAAATCTGATCGGATTCGCAATGTAATTATTATTGTGACGTCACCACTAGAAGTTCATGCCCGAAGTGTTGTCAGACATAGTTGGGTAAGTGACTTATTGAAAGATAATGCTACCATTGGATATTTCTTCTTAATTGGATCGGAGGATGAAAATTGGAATCCAGAACATCAAGCAGAACACTATAAGGATATTCTCAGCTTTAATGTCAACTACAGGACTCAAAATACAACAGAATTAGTACTCCTTGGACTGCAATGGGTCATGCAAAATTGCCAAAGCATTAAGCACATCACAAAAGTTCATGGAGATATTTTTGTGAACACTCACCAATTAAGCACATTAATTTATTCACTTCCGGATTCAAAGTTCATGGGAGGAAAATGTGTCGGGACATCAAAACCTAATCGAAATAAAGTCTCGCCATTTTACGTCCCATTTCGAGAGTACAAAAAGGAACTGTATCCTCCAATGTGTTCTACTTCCGCTTACATAATGAGTGTGGATTTAGTGCAAAAAATACTGCAAGCCTTACGAGATGTGCCATATTTTCGCTTAGAAGACGTTTTCATTGGACACCTTTTGTTGCATCTTGGGATCACTCCGCGCAATATTGTCAATTTTCTGACCGATCAATTTCATGAGGGAAATTGTGACATCACAAAAGACGTGTTATTTTTACACGAGGCCGACATAGATCACATAAATATACTTTGGCGCCATTTTATTCGATGTGATTTAACTTTTACTAAGTCAAATAAGAATTTTGTTTTAGAATTTTCTCAACTGAAAAATTTCTCAGGTACTTTTCAAAATGACCATTGAAACATTTTCGGCAATGCACTCTTAAAATTATTTCAAGTATTTAAAAAGAAGAGGCATGCCTATCAGTTATTTCCTTTGCAAATAACACTACACACGCAAGTAGACCACAGTTAATTCTCAAATGTATAGTACATATTTTTACATTTAATCTAAGGTAAACTTGAATTATACGAGTGAATAATTTTATCAATGTGATTATGACGTTGTAACATGACCAAAACATATAAGCACTTTTCTCTCTCCAAAAATTCCTATTCAATATATTCTAATATTTTTTCATAATACAAAGTGTGAACCGAAAAAAAATTGCAATAGTTAAATTTCAATATCATCTGTTTTATCACGTATTCATAATAACAAAATATAAAAGCTTTTGCTTTAAGGTTAAGTAAATGACAGAACGCCATATTTTTTCCAAGAAGAGCATTTTCATTTATGTTTCAAATGCAAAATAATAATTATTCAACTCTCAGAATCATGAAACAAACGTATTTCTTAAGAAGTATTAATGTGTAATTTTGGCTAGAAATGGACTGTTTCTGATTTGCTGATCTCCACAGTTAATGCAGATGACGTAATATCCTGGATATGCCACGTCATAAGTGACCTCATACAAATTGTCTCCCGTGTACACAATACTGGACTCTAGCACAGAGAATGGTCGCGGGCCGTGAATTGTAATTGATATGGCCATATTCTCTTGGGAGTGACACCATACCTAAAAAAATTGTGGACGATATAAAGTTTAGTTTTATAAGTAAAATAAGTTAAGAAATTCAGTTTACATGCTACTGAAAAATACCTCCTTCAAAGATAGAAACAGACACTGATTTCTTTTCTGTCCATATCGATTCAAACTTTTAATTTTCGTAATAAAAATTATAATACAAGAATATGATATTAAAACATAAAAAATGCTGAATGTCGAACAAATAGTTAATTAATATCAGATATTTTTTTGAAATGAATTTTTGCTTTATTTTGCCACAAATAAAGGTTGCTTAGTTGTATTTGACCAAAGAAAATTGTTGTCTTGTAATAAATGTTGGACAATTGTTTCTTAAAATATTGTATATATTTGCCGTACTCTAAGACCATCTTAAAAAGATTGTTTGTTTGTCATCGCCCGCACAAATTGCTAATATAAAACCGACTGGATTCAAAACTCTTTAACCTCCATATTTTTTATTATATAATCTGGAGAAAAGGTTCAACACAGATGTTTAAAGTCCAGTCAACAAATACTAGCATTTTGAAAGTTTCCGAAAAAAAGATTTCCCTACCTACGATTACCCAATAATTTTACCCTGAGTCGGGAGAGGGCAAGCAAACATTCTATTAAAGATTGCCTAAGGAATGCACATTTACCTGAAAATTATTCTTCATTCCTACTTGTCCGATCGTCAGTCCAACTCCTTCTGCTGAACATGATGGAGCAGGATCCTCATCAATGCTTTCGTTAAACCCTGCAATGTATTTTTCAAAGTCTTCACACATGTTGTCCTCATTTAGATCAAATATCTGTTCTGAATCATTGTCATTTGTTGGTGGAAGACATCCATAGCTTGTATATCTCTTGTTGATATCAGGTGAAACAAAATGACAAACGGCTGATATGAACCGTTTATCCTGTGTCAAATTTATTTCTTTTGAGGAACAAAATATTTTTTCAGCATCTTTCGAACTTTGGATATTTTCATCTGAATGCAATAATCTATAAAAGTCCTCACTATTTGATTCTAATCCTTCAGTGTCGTTCATTGTTACAGTTTGGGTGTTTTCGGATAAATGTTTAAAGCTTTGTATGTCATTTAACAAGAAGGTTTTTTCAGCTTTATCTACACCTATCCCAATCTCGGAAAATTCGGAGTTCGAGGATTCTTTCTCAGGATGAGCGTACAGCAGATGCTTATTCTCGGCTTCTACTTCAGCATCGTTTCCATTGTAAACATGGTCAGTTAATTGTCGCTCTGCATGTCTTTGATGCTCTTTGTTTTCCCATTTCTTAAACGTAGAGAGTATTGGAGCAAACTTGACCACTGCAGATCGTAGTTTCCTTCGTTTTCGGCGTTTCCGGATATTGATCGTTGTGATCTCTGTATCTGAAAAACTTGTTGATTCTTCAGGCACTTTTCCCTTTCTTCTAAACGATTTGGATTTATTTCCATCGTTTGTGTCACTTTGGGAGTCTGTATTACTACCACTCATTATCAACCTAGGGTCCAAAACAATGTGTCCTCGGTAAGGGCGTCGATGAACTTTTATATGTCCATTCTGTCGGAATATTATTCTATTCGGATTCCGCTGTAATGGGAAAGCTTCAGCTCTATTCTGATTTTCCTCGGCGATGCCACTATCGATGGTTGATTGGCGTGAATTGGGATCCACATCTTCCTCGTCTGATTCGTCGTGGTGTTGCCCAAAAATAGCACCATCTGAAAAACTTCGAGCTCTGACTGGATTCTGAGCATCGCTTGTTGTAGATGTCTGATTATCGGTGTCATTTTTAACGTACTTTTTACGTCTCCTTATGTTTAAATTGTAAAAAATTGACAAGAACCCTGTTTCTCTTAATATTTCATTAACAGTTACTTGTGTTGTTTTGTTTGCTTTTACCTTTGGTGTTACGACGTGGACTTTAGATGGCACAACATTTGTAACAGTTACAATAGATTTGAACGTAGCTTGGTTGAAGTTGGTCTCAGACTTACCATCCATTACTTTTCTATCTTCTTGTTGATCAATTATTGAAGATTCCTTCTGAATCCCATGAAACTCATTATCATTAACGGATTCCAAATCCAACTGTAGGTCCTCCATCTTGCTGAACTGCCTTTGAAGACCCTTTTTCTTTGAGGACGCGCTCCCTTTGCTGTCTACACTTGATAGACTTTCCTTTCTGTGTTTGATTGGTGTTTTGATTTCTGTCAAAAGATCTAGAGAATGTTGCCTCTCTCTTGGTCCCATGATGGATTGTTCAACTAGAAAATTTGGGTCTGAATCTGTTGAATCAACAGAAAAATGATCTGTTGTCTGGTTATTTAACCAGTACATTGTAGTGGCTCTTTGTTTGGATATAATTTGTTCCCAATTCTTTCTACTACTTTTATATGGCGCTTTTTCAGTTTCTTCTGGCAGTGGTTTGGCAATAGGTGGGCTATAGAGGGCACGCGCTTGTTTATCAACAGATTCTCTTTCAAATTGGGAAATTTTCCATCTTTTTGGATCATCCCAAGGAAATGAATGTGAAGTAGGCGTTGCTAAGCTACTAAGACTTGAAGTAGAAGGCGATGCTGTTGTTGTCATTACTTGCGTTAATCTTTCATTTCTTGTTTGAATTTCAATAGCATAGCGTTTATCCCTTCGTATTCTTTCTAACCTAGACAAACTTTTGTCATAGGGGTAAACATCGTTGTTAAGAATAGGCAGAGACCTCGTCAAAGAAAGAGACTTTTTAGCCTTTCCTAAGGACGCGGTTGAATTACTGCTTGCTGAAGAAGAGCTACTAAACGAATGCTGACGAAACACGTCTCGAGGAAAATTGCAGTCTGAGTTCCTAAAGCTTTTAGATTGAAGAAACTTGAAAGAAGGGATATGTATTTGAAATATTTTACTATCAGATTTCTTCAGTTCTTTCATTTGTCTAAATGTGTTTTGCAAAGCATCAGGAAATGGGGAACATATAAGCATCGAATCTGAAAATGATCTGTTGCATGTTAAAGGTGGTTTTGCACGTTTATTTGAATCTGTTTTACCGTCTTGGAAAGTATTTTTCCTGATCTCTTCGCTGCTGGTGGACACGGAACCCTTTCCTTTTCCATCAGAAGACTTCAATTCCTGATTTGATTTACTTTGATATGTGTCTGAGTTGTCACTGCTATTGTTATGCTCAACACTATGTCTTGCTGATCGAGGTATAATTTTTCGTCTGTATGGCGGAGAGGGTGAGTTTGACTTCCTGATCTGTTCCTCTTCAGTTGAGGTATCTGTCATACTACTCTGACGAGATAGCGTAGGAGAGGGTGACTCCTGTATGACGATTTCCTCCCCATGACGACTTATCACTTTACGTATCACCCGCCGCTTTGTTACCGTAAATTGCTTCTTCATCCGATTTGACCTAGACGATCTACCACTACTCTTTTCTGAATCGCTCTTACTTTTGGTAAAATCTGTTTCTGGGCCGATTTTCAAAAGTCCCAAAGGACGCTCTTCAATAGACGAAAGCGAAAGAGAATCGAAGATGATGCGTTTATCTTTGGCGTCTCTTATTGCTCGCCTTGTCAGATCACGTGGTTGGTAGACTTTAACCTTGAATGGCGATCCTTCGATGTGAAAGTTTTGCCATTTGATCGAAACGGTATGAATTCCTGTGGATATCGGCAGATATGTCATAAGAAACGTCCCCTCTCCCGTGCATTGGCAATTAAACGGAATAACACTTACTGCAGAACTATCACCAAGGAGTTTTAGATTCTTCCAACGAACATATGTATTACCAACAGCATCTTCCATATATTCCATAACGTGATTGTCTATAGAAGCAAGACGCCCTTGTTTTGGCTGTGTTTGATACGCTCCAATCATGATCTCTTTAGACTGATGAAGACTAATAATCTGTTCGCTGTATACTTCATTCTTTGGTCCTTTAATATCAACACCAAGAAGGAACATACCAACAACATCTGACACTGTTAAACTAAACCTCGACTTCCTTCCAACAACTCCACTGACAATTCCAGATCCTTTCACAGTAAATGTCGTCATTTTGGCCGGATTTTCGCTATTGACGTCATTTTGTTTTTTTATTATTCGATTGTTTTCGGAGGCCCATTTTATCATGGAGACATACTTTAGTAGCTTTGGTTCGATGGTATAGTCAGCTATGGCCATTTCCTCCGGAGTGATCATATCCTTAAAATTGAAAGTAAATAATTTTTTAGTGCATTTTATCTTTCACGTGTTGTATGTATATGGTATTTACTTTTAACTCATAATCATTGGATTATACGCGTGATTTTTATGAGCATGGAGCATTTAAGCCTATGACCTACCAAAGGAAGATTAAAACACTGCTGTGAAAGCTTGAGTCCAAGTCGACAGTTGTTTACTCTATTGTGCGGTTTAAGGTGACCGAAGCTGGGGCATATCCCAGGATGCACCGCTTCCAAGAGAGCACACAAGACAATACCATTGTTCCAGCTAAGACTGAAGTCTTCTATGCTGTGTTTTGGAAGCGTCTTTTGCACCCAGGATAAAATTCGCCTTCTCCTGGCAGCATCTTGAATTTTCAAAAACATTTTGAAATCATAATTCAAGACAAATTTTTAATATCTGTTGTTTTACTTTAATTTGATCTGCAATTTATTTTTAAATAAAGGCCTTTATATAAAAAAATTGTAATGAATTTATTGTTTTTTGAATGATATCAATTTTAAAATTCCTGTAATATTTCTTATCATTGGTCAATCTGAAATTAAAAAATCTGAGATTAAAAATTTGATATTTTAAAAATAAATAAACCCAAATTTTAATACTATTCAATGGCTTTTCAAAAAATGGATTATCTGAGTTGAAATATAAATAATTTTCACGAAAACTGATTTAAAATATAAGAAAAAGGATATATAACATAAAATAATAATGTCAAACATTCAAAATCGAACTGTTGATTTCTTACCAGATGACAGTAGATTAAAAATTCTTTCACCGAGCTTTGGTTGTATCACAGTTTTTCCGTTTTCATCCGAATAGTAAAGTTTGCGATGTTTCTCTCGCACTATATAGACCGGATTGAGGTACTTGATGGCACACACATAATAGACAAAACATCGAAAAATATCTTGCAGAGCAAACCAACAAGCTGTTACTCGAGAATCTACAATGTTTAAAACAGAAACTTAAGGTTTAAACTCTTCTATTAAAAAATGTAGGTCAGTTAGTCTATCAGTGGAATTTTTTTTCCCTGGAATTAAATGGGTATTCCAGTATAACCAGGTATTATGCAATTTTTAAAAAGAAATAGAACACTCAACAGACATTCTCTAAGCAACTGTAATCATAAAATTTTTTTAATTAGTAAAGAGGACTCTTGCACTTAGGTTAATATTCTTGGTACATATGTACACTTAATCGATGAATTGTTCGAGTGCAAAAACAGTATTTCTATTGTATCACATTTTTTTCTTTTATTTGAAAAATTGCATGTTACAATGAATAGTAAAGGTACAAGAACACATGGTGATCTGCGCTTCCACAGTATTTCAGCAATATTTTGATTTCTTTACACGAAACAAATCGAATTAATTATTTTTTTTGTAAGTATAGTATCGCCCGCGTGGCGCATTTGTTAGAGCGTCTGCTCTAGAGTCGCGAAGTAAGGAGTCAATCCCTACGTCGCGGATTCGAATCCCACTGTGGGACGTGGAGACCGGTCCTTCGGATGAGACCGTATAAACCGAGGTCCTGTGTCGCAGTAGGTGCTGGCACGAAAAAGATCCCTCCCTGCTCAATGGCCCTGAGTGCTGAGTATTAGAAAAAAATTTGCAGCTCTCCACCGACAAGTGGTGGCGTCCCCATACGAGTGAAAAATTCTCGAGAGGGACGTTAAACAATATACAATCAATTTAAGTACAGTATAAAAAACAGTTTAAATGATAAACTACGGGTCTTTTAGCTTGTCCGATCATTTGATGGAGCACAAGGTGGGAGTGAACGGTCAACATCGCGTGAACAGGGAATGCTCACTCCTCCATGGCACCTGATCCTATCTTTGACTTTTTAGCGGTTCTTATTACCTCTGCTCCCAATTTGTATTGTTTCAATGGCCTTTTGAACTCGAATATTTTTCTCTTACGAGCATCATGGACGTGACTTTTATCCTGCAATTGTGCCAGCGGGATGTAAAACTGATTAGTAATAGATCATACGTAAATTACACATAATAACAATGACAGAAAATGTCGTATATATATTTCAATATATTTTGAGTGACCTAAGTCAGGAAAACCCAATTGTGAAAAATGAATGCATTGTAGGACATAATGTAAATAACAAGCTGGAGCCAGAACAGGCGGTCATGCCAATAGGCAGATGGCGCTGCGAATAGAGCACCTGCTTCGTGGTGAAAGGGTCCCTACATGTATCTGTTGCTCTGCAAAGCCTCGAGCCTCACTTTCACTAATGTCGAATCGAATTAATAGTTGTTCAAGTACCATTCCATTACAGAAAGACACTTTTCACTGCATTATAAGACAGATTTTTATTAGCACAAGGTTTCATTCCCCACCCTCACCGCACCGATACATGCTGAAAGCTCAAAATACCCGCCGTAACCAAATAAATTTATCTTTTTATAATTCATAAACAACATGCAAAGCATATAACTCGACAAAACTGTTTTGGAACAAATATTGGACATATGAAACCTAATGCTGTTACAATAATTCATGTTCCAAGTCGCAGATTCAGATCCAAAGATATATTTCTACATGTTTGGAAAGAATTGCTCGAGCACAGTGTGTTTCTGACAGACTTTTTTACAATATATTTAATAAACATTTCAATACATTTACGACTATTTTAAGAATATAATTTGCCAGAAAGGACAGAACGTTTTGTCTTTGAAGTTTCAAAGTCATTGCGTAGTATTTTTTTTTAAAGGAAAAATATATATATATATATATATATAAAAAATAAGGAGTATCTACATCTGCATCAATCTCAATTTAGAAATATGCAAAATACATATTTATTCGGGGGGTGTTAATCACAGAATCCTGGGAACAGGTGCCTAGGAGGAGCAAACCTTCTCTGTTAACCAGTAACAGTCTAATCTACTGAAAACAAGTGACTAGAACTCGGCCTCAAGCATTTTGTATAAATTAAGGCTGGCATCATATTTATACAATCAAAATTATAGGGTTACCTTGGTTGCTGGTCTTTAGGATACAGGATTTTCGTCTCTGCTTCAGTTTAACAGCCATTTTCATAACCTGTAATACGTGGAAAATGGTTTCAGAACATGCATGTCATTTCTCTGTTTGATTGTATACTATTTTTTTTTTTAATTGCGTGTTTTAGAAAGTTTGGCATTAGTATGGCGAGATAACATATTAAGTATTCCTAAGGTTTATCATAAAAAGTGTCATCAAATATTAAACACAACTTTGTTGCACTATGCGATACAGGGGGGGGGGGGGGGATCAAATTACTCAGTATTGAAAGTACATTGGAAAAAACCCATAAATTACGTATCAGACTGAAAACTTCCACTTAAAAATAAAAATGTAAGTAACGCTTTCAAAACTGAAAGCAACTTACTTTAATTTTGTCATTGAATTACATGTAAAAAAGAAATATTCAAGCATCAAAATTAAGAATATTGAAGATGAAACTCCTCAAATTAGCCATACCCGAGACCAGTATTTTCCGACCCTATACCTTCCAGAAAGGATAACAATGCCGACGTCGTAAATTTTCTTAATTGGTATTATATTCTCATTGATAGCGACTCGCCTGACAGATTCAAGGCGCACATGCCTCATTAGATATACCTAATTTGCGTTGAAACTCCTAAATGAATAAAAAGCAACATCAAAAATTAGTAATCTTGAGAAAATTAGGGGGAACAAAACTTTCTTACCTTTTATAATTATCATCGGAACATTTCTCGAGCATATATACCGATTTTTTTCAAGAACAATATTCTGCCTCCAGAAAAGTCACAAGAACAAACCGTGTATTTAATCAATATAACCGCACCCTTTTAAACGTGTTTATAACCACCTGGATCTGATATTAACAGAATCAGCTGACAGACAGATTTTACCTGTAATATTTTTCTGTAAGATTCCTATTGATTGAAAACTCCTGATGTTGTTTCCACGAGCAGGAGGAAAATCGATGAAAGACTTCTACATCTGAGTACATGTAATATAAGGTTTACATGTACATCTTACATGCTGAGAAGTAATATATGTAATGAGCTTAATGAGGTATATTGTTAATTGATAATAAATGGAATTCTAAAGCTGATGCTAAAAGGTACCTGGGAAACATGCTACCCGCTTAGATAAAAAGTATCAGTATGTTTTAAGTATACCTGTATATTAATTTTTACTAAGGGTCTCTCATGTGCAACGTGTTCATTTTTTTTAGAAGAATGCATACTTAAGAATCCCCCTCCCCCTCCTCCCCCGAAACGCAAGCGTATTCACAATATTGGCGATTTCCAGTTTTTCTTTCTCCCACCCCTCTAATACTTTTTTATTCAATATCTCTTTATGTTATTTATTGATTTATTCATTTTGCTTTACTTTTTCTTCTCTGCTCCACATTTCATTGCGGCCTCTTTATCTAGATTTCCCTCATTATATTCTTATATATGTTGAGGTGAAAAATACAATATTTTATGTACATGTATATAAATGACTTGACAAAATATTTTAATTAGTATTGTTTTAATTTTTTTTATCTTGATGTTTAATCAATTTAACCTGAATGCGCTTTTCAGTTGGTCAGTTTGTATATTTACAGCAACTGCTTTCCTTATTTTGGGTAAAATAAAATGACTTACTTTGTTCTTTACCATAACATGGGGAGCTTTTGCCATATTTTCGCTTAACAATTTACAAGAACATAAAGCTTAGTACTTGCTAAAATTTTTCAATAATTTTTGTTAAAGCTACGTGTAATATTTTATGTTAGACCTTTCATATATTTTAATTAATAACCAAAATAAAACCAAATAGCATAATGTAGATACAGTGAGTTTTATACACTGATACATGTATTCGCACGCACATGGAGAAGTTACATGTCCACTAACACATGTAAACTATTAAATACAATGTTCCCTTGCAACACTTTCTTGTTAGGTGATAATAAACTGAATTAATGATTCATTAATATATAATTCACATAAAATTTAATGATTTACATAATATTTCTTAAGGAATTATTTTTAAAGAAATGTATAATCAATAGTGTACTTTCAAAAGTGAATTGATGTCCATTGACATGCTGTAAAGAAAAAGAAAAGAGATTAAAACTTTTTTTCAGTATTTGGAGCTATAGTAGGAATCCTTTTACATACATATATTGTAATTACTGCATGTTTGTATGCATCACGAAATCATCAATTCATTTTGAGTTTTATTATGTCGACATGTCATTTGATATTTTTTCTTTACCTCTTATTGTGCATTAGCATGAGTATTGAATTGGTGGCATATTCTCAGCGGTTTACACATATTCGCCATATATTGTATTAATTTTACAACAGATTTCTAACGCGCCAAAACAGCCAAAATATTAAGTCCGCCATTTTAAGTGCACATATGCATGCTGTATATTATATAAAAAATATATTTCTGTGAACATAATGCGAAAATGTCATAAAAATGTTAAAATTATGTATATTAAAACCTAGGAAATGCATATATGTGCGGATATGTATAGTGTAGCCCCTAGGGCTATTGTTCTCAAAATTTGAGATTTAAAACTTTCTATAACTTTTACTCAGCGCATAAGTACATTGAAGTGATTCTAAATATATTAAGCCTGAAAAATATAAGCATACGTTAAATTATATTCAGTTCAATTATTCTGATTAGTACTAGAAGTACAGATGGAATGAAAGCAAAATAAAATGTAATTTAAGTCTCAGGAATAAGTCCACTACAGCTCAATGCAGGAGAAAATGTCCGAATCAAGTAATACATAAATTCTTGTTCTCCAAAAAAGTCGAAACGATTAATTTCAGCATCGAATATCCTTATCTGTTTTTAATGATATTTGTGTTCAATCAATCATTAAAATATCTATATTTCGTAAATGGGTTAAAGAACAGGCTCCAAATTGCCAATTATCTGACTAACAAGTTACAAATAACATCTTACTAACAAGATAAAAAATCAAATAATTACAGGGAGCGAAGTCAATGGGATTTTTAATATTTAAGCCCATGTTTTAAAAAAAAATTGTTTGTGTGCCATCTCCCGCAGACTGCCTAATTGTGGTCAGATTCAATTTTTTTTCAACCTCCAGAAAACGATATTTTTAAAAAAGAAAATTATTCCTGATTTTTCTATATCTGTCGATAAGTATGACTGTTGAAATTTTCAAGAAAAAAGTGTACTTTATTTTGACCCTGTTACTCTGAAGTTTGACATTTTTTTTACAGTTCTCATTAATTTTTAATTTTTACCATTTGGTCGAACTTCAATATTAGGCCTAGGGTAACATTGCAAGCTTGGGAGAAAGCGCCGCAAGTAATTGCACAGGTCAAAATTTAGTGCCCTATCTTTTCTTCTTTTTTTTTATTTTATAATCACTGTTAACTTTCAAGCTTTAAAAAAATAATCTATAATGAGCAAAGATCTGTTTGTACTTTAATTCAGTATTTGAATATTTGTCAGCAGGCATAATGCACTAGGAAATTACTATCACCACATCTTTTATAATGTTTTTAAATTCTATATTTGTAAAGATTTTCGTAGAATTGACAAAACATCAGACGAAGCAGAAAAGATGATTAAAAATGCACAATCAAGATTTTTATATGTTATTGCTCTCTTTCTTGTTAATTTTATAATTCAAGTCATCGTAACTTTTGCTTTTCTTCTCAACTTTTGAAAAAATTCCAATTTACAAAATACTCTTCCAAAATTTAATATAATTACTCTACGAAACTCTGTAATTTATGGAACTGGTATGTACAGTTATAAGTATTGTAATATGGGTAACATGCCAACAGTTCGGGTTCCTGTTTTTACGGTAGGTGTAACCGATCAACGGAGGATGCTTACTATTCCATGGTACCTGATCCCACCTCTGATGAATGCTCGGCTCACGATTTGTATCGGTACATGTAATAGGACATTTGAGTTAGACTACTGCTCATTCACGCCATATTTCAATGTATATGTTACCGCTCAGTTTGTCTGATATTTTTTGTAGTGCTGATTATATTGAAATTCATTTCACATCATATTCGTTTCTAAACCCCCGAAAGTCTCCATTTAAGTATAAAGCTCTTTGCAAGAGACACAGACGTAAAACCATCGTGAAACCATCATGCAAGTTTTAGAGCTTTTACCTCTATATAAGGGCCAAACTATATTCACACAGCAATTACACTTCGGGAACAATCATTTATTAAAATTTTTAAGCGTTGAAGATGAACAGGGATGCATAAAATTTGAAAGAAGGGATAATGCATTGTTTTGTCCTGTCATCTAACGCCGAGGTCAAGTATATACCACTATGCGAGAACAACTTTCGTGTCATATTTCTTTATTTTTAAACATTGAAAATACAATTTTAAAGCTACAAAATTATATTTGTTATGAGCAGCGACCTACATACATGTACTAAGGTCTTTATTAAAACGGTTCCTTTCCAAATATATTATGTATCCTCTTAAATCTTCTAATTCCTGTCACTTTTTTAAATTAATTTGACTAGACAGTCAAACCGATTTCCAATATTAAAAAAATCCCTTTGTGTGCTTTTAAAAATAAATTATGTACCTCCCGCCTTAGAAATATCTATTTTTCATGCATATAAAAGAGACGGAAATATAATTGCGAAATAAGTAATTCATTATCTACCTAAAAATAAATTATTAAAGGGTTAAAAACGTAAGAATTTTCTAATTTAAAGATCTCTGTTAAAGAACGTCAAACTCAAAACCCGAAATTATAATTTGTCAATTTTTTAAGTATAAAATAATGATCTATAAACAATTTGTGATCTGAAGATTTCAGCCCGAAAAGAATAAAAAACGATTATGTTAACAAGTAATTATACCGCAATGAATAGGTCGTATATAAAGACAGTTGTCTTTGGTTTTCTCTTTATGCTCTTGTCTAGCCACCCCTTCCCCGTTTGGCAACGCATAGTATCAGTATCATGCTAGCCTATCTCTGCCCGTTTGTCTGTTTGTATATATCTGTTGAAACAGGGTATGCTTTACCTATCGAAGTTACGGCACGAGGTCAATTTCTTAATACAACATACAATACCGGATATGTTATAAAGCTTATAGATATGGTGGGCCAAAAACTGTGTGTACGAAAATGTCTGCAAAACGGTCAATGTCGCTCAGTGAATTACTGGAAGAGACAACTACGATGTCAGATGATGAGAGTGAAAAATGGATACCTGGGGGTATCTCTAATGGTGGACCCTGAAAGTGAATATATTGAGATGACCAATCAACCACAGGTGAGTTTATTTATCATATTTTAATCTTAATGTTCTTTCTTTGATGTCATCCTTTGGAGACATATTTCAAGAAACTCTAATTCATAGAAAAACAAACTCAATATAGAAAATTATCTCATTTTTTAGACCGTAATTCGACTTTTAATATACATGTATATAAAAGGCAAACAAGTATTTTTTAAAAATATGTTTTAAATATTATATATATGATGGCGTTTAATCTTTCTTCTTACAAAAATAGTAATTTAAAAAAACAAATCTTAAATTCTTCCTCTAATCTTACAAAATATTCAACAATTTTGACACTTTCATGTCACTCAAGGACTTTCCGTTAGGCATTACATTCAAGACGCTTAAAAATAAGCGACTCACAAAACCCAGATTCTTCTTGGATTCTAGTATTAGCTGAACTGTAATTTAAATTGCTTTGGTACTTTACTTACATGTACAAACATTCTGAGGCTTTAATAAAATTATTTAAAAAAACATACTAGTCCTATCTCTGGACATTTAAGCATATGTAGTAAATAGAGGATGTCCATTTCTTTGTAGTTGAATATGGAATTTATTTCACCATTAGAACAAGATCTTTTGATATTTTCCCACTGCGAAACGTTTTAGGCACTTCCGACATTCTGTAATACCTTGAAATGATATCATTTTATACTTTTACAGAATATCACTTTTATCACTTTTTATTTTTGTATTAATATGAAGCAGAATTTGTGCAAAATCGTATGCGTGAAAAGAAGGAAACACTTGCTGTGGCCTTCAAGTCGACATTTAGATATATCGACGACGTATTGTCAATCAACAATGGTAATTTCCATTTTTATGTCGATACGATATATCCTGGTGAGCTTTAAATAAAAGATACCACAGAGTCTGACACATCTGTTTCATATTTGGATACTTTACATGAAAAAGACATTAGTGGTAATCTTACAACCAAGCTCTATGATAAACGTGCACGTGATTACTTTAACTTTTCTCAACTTCCCGTACGTATGCTGCAATATACCTTCATCACCAGCATAAGGAATTTATATACATGTATCTCAGTTGATTCGATACGCAAGAGCATGCTCTACGTATATGTATGAACAATCTCTAACACGAGCTAAATTATTGACAAACAAGTTGATGAAACAAGAATATCTGCAGTCTCGTTTAAGTCATCATTTCTATGGTCAGTTCTATGGTCGATACAATGACCTTGTCCGCAAATATAATTTATCATTGATTCAAATGCTGAATTACGTTTTTCATAATTGTTAGTCCATTATTTATGTACACTGAGTTGACGACGGATTTTCTGTTATTTCCCGATCCTGACAAGGAGCACACGGCGGGCGTGACCGGTCAGCAGGGGACGTTCACTCCTCCATGGCACGTGATTCCACCTCTAATATTTTGTGATGTCCGTTTTTGCTCTGTTCCTATTTTGTATTGTTTTATGGACTTCTGATCTTGAATACTGATCGTTATCTCCATATGTTTCATTTTATTCAATAAATAAATCACGGTTTTTCGCTGTTGAAAATGTAATGATTTGTTTTCCTAACACATATTTGTATGATATCAATTTTGGATAACTGTTGCATTTACTTGGATACTATTTTTACAGGAGTTGGCTGGGCTTTGTAGTAATAATCCCTGCGAAACACAATGTACAGTTCTAAAAAGTGGGGATACCTTTTGCAGCAAGAACAGTAAGAAAAAATCTTATTTTGTAGAAAAGTGTACAAAAAAATAAGAACCCCCCCCCCCCCCAAAAAAAAAACCACCACAAATTTTAAAAGTGTCGTTGAAGATTTGTTTACGGGTTGTTGGTTTAATTCATTTTAAGTTATTTTAAAAGAAGTACATAATTATGAAAGAGAAGTATCAGTAAAATATTCTACAATTGTAGGGATGAATAATTAACAAGAATGTATTTTTGACAATGTTACCAAGAAATCTTTTTTTTTCCATTCCTTACATTATGACATTAAATATTTTCTTCGTTTTTGTGTATCATGACGATATATTTTTTCTATAGGTGCTCCATTTTTTTTTATCTTAAGTACCAATTATTGGGTCTTTAAGGTTAGTTACATGCAAGGGTGCTCACAGAATGTTGCTTGATCTATAGTAGTTAACTTTGCTCTCATTAAAATTATGACGTTACTCCGACAGTTCCCTAAATAATGTTCAACGTTTCCTAGCCTTGTCCCAGTATTATCTCCAGCATAAGGCAACTTTAAGGTCTATTTACACTTGAACAACTAACGTATTTGAATGTTTGTAAATCTTGATTTTGTATTAAATAAATTACTGTATATCTCCAGAAAAATTTGTTAGACTGCAAATTTTTTTTCACTAATTGCTCTTTATATATAACACAGATACGTGTCCCCCGAATTACCATTGGAACAGTACTCACCGTCTGTGTTTTGCTCTGTATACCGACTCGCTCAGCTGGCAAGAGGCTGTGGATTTCTGCAATTCATTTCACCGGACTCGATTGGCAATCTTGGACACGCCAGGGAAAATAGAAGCAGTCAGAAGCATAAGTTAGTATTATTAATGTCCTGATTGTCTCTTCCATAGAAAATTTAATACATCTCTACAATTTGAATGAGACTAAATTTGATTGTCCTTTCATTTTCATTGCAACGTTGTATACCGATTTAATTCTCTTGTGTATTTACAGTACTATTTGAAAATGGAGTATACATTTTCATAGCATTAAATTTGCATGTGTTTCGCGAGTTTAGGGAAGACATTTCTCAAGCAAATTGAAATGCAATTTTGATGTCGGATTTCTTTTAAATTGTAATTTATTATTTTAATGACAGAAAAAAAGAAGGTTTATAAATTTCTGTTGTTGATATTTGCGAAGGGAAAAAAAACTATTTTTGAGCTTTGGCTGATCAATCTGAATTACCGTACACTATTGTCGTCCTGTACAATTTGATGTTAAATGTTGGATATTTACTCGTAAGTACCTATGCCTTCATTTTCGAATTCCATTAAGGTTTGTTTTATGTAAAGTGATGATCTTTTTGCATTAAATACGGACACAAATTGAGTTTCTTGGAATGTTTTCATGTTTAAACAAACTTTTCATTTTCCTTTTTAAAAAAGGTATGGGATCCCACATGTATTGGCTCGGTGCGTCGTACAACCAATCCGGAACTCCCTCTTACGAGAAAAGCGACTTCTACTGGAATACAGGCGAAATAGTGGATAACACATTTTGGTCAAATTATTTCCCTTCGCATTCCTCGGGTTATTGTCTTTATTTTGACATAATCTTCTCATATATTAATATATTTTCATATCACTGTTCTTATGAGTTTAGTATGGCAGCTGTTTGTGAATTTATTATTTGAAATAATACTAACGGTGTGTTCGTCGTATTTTCTTAAAATCATACAAATAACAATATAATTCATTAAAAGTATGATGTAAAAGAGGATTTTTTGCCAATTTTTATATTCCATATGCATCCTCATTTTAATTAATACAAGCAATACCACTTCATAAATTATGAAGTTTAAAACATTCTCCTATATTTCCTGATGACACAGACTAGATGTATTAATTTATATACTGATATCCTTAAAACAGTAGATAAAAATTTCCGTAGCTTATGATCTTCTATATGAAGTAGCTGATAACATTGTTTAAATGCAGTATGTGTTTCAAACGATTTTGATCGAAATTTGATTTGGGGCGATATATATATATATATATTATTATAACAGTAACTTGATCCGAAGGGTCGTATCACGTCGAGTTGACAGGCGCGGATCATCAGATCAAACGAGACGCGAAGCGTCGAGTTTGATCTGATGATCTGCGCCTGTCAACGAGACGTGATATGGCTCTTCGGATCAAGTAACTGTTATAATGATAAATTTATTATATACCCCCTTATAACTGGCTAAATATATTAGAATAAACCTTTAGAGATCAATTGTACAATATAAATCCATTAAACAAAGCATAATTACAAGGGACTTTTTAACGCGCAAGAAAAATAACGTCATATTTCTGCGTACTACGTCATCAGTTTCAGAGAGTGGTGATATGGATTCAGAAAACAACATGTTGGTGATCCGGAAAATCGGATTACGACGTCACGTGATAGCGTAAATTCAACAGTAAAATTGGGTGATACACATTAGGTATATAATAATAGTTATGAATAACACAACCACCCTCTCTCTGTGTGTGTCTCTCGTTCTCTCTCTCTCTCTCTCTCTCTCTCTCTCTCTCTCTCTCTCTCTCTCTCTCTCTCTCTCTCACCCTCTCACTTACACCCTCCCTCCCTCACACACGCAATCGATGCATGGAAAGGAATAACTTTTTTGACGGATTATGAATTAATGTAAATGACATAAATAATCAACCCCAAATATTTAAGGAGGAATGCCACACCAACTTTTTATTTTTAATTATTCTCTGAGTCAACCTTTTTAAACAATGGTTTCAGCATTGAAAGGCCGACATTAGCTTTTAATTATTTTATATGAATTTTTTTTTTTTTTTTTTTTTTTTTTCAAAGAAAATTCAAAAAAATTATTTACATCCAAATTAGATGCTTTCTTGTAAAAGTTCTGCTGTAAATGAATGTATCACATGAATACCTAATAAAATATGTAAAGAAAAGCCGTATAGATATTAAATTTTTTTAAATAAAAAATATTTATGAAAACAAAGCACATAATTTGTGAATATTTTTTAAACTTGTGGTTAAAATCTTCTTAAACCCAGTCACAACTGGGGAGAACATGTTCATTAATTATATCTATAAAAGAAATTGAAACAAAATAGCCAAATTTTAGAGAAATTAATTCTTTTTAATTTTGGCCAATCCCGATCAAAATTAAACCGATCCCAACCATAATTATTAGAAATAAATAACATTTCCCCAAGAACACTAGTCTGATTAGGTGATATAAGGGTTAAAACATTATTGAACCTGACAATAAAATGGTTTCTTCATTGTAAATACATGAAGAGGCAATAAATTAGCATTTTATTCATTTTGTGTTAATTTTGATCGGGATCAGTTTAATTTTGATCGGGTTAGGTCCAAAAAATTAATTTCTCTAAAATTTCTCAATTTCGTTTCAATTTCTTTTAAAAATATGATTGACAAACATGTTGTACTTAGTTGTGACTAGTTTTATGGTGTTTTTAACCATAGGTTTAAAAAATATTAACAAAATATGTGTTTTATTTTCATAAATAATTTCTTATAAAAAAAAAATTTAAAAAGTCTAACCAGCCTTTCTTTACATATTTTAAGATATTCATATGATGCATTCATTTACAGCAAACTTTTAACTCGAAAACAACTTATTTGGATATAAATAATTTTTTCATTTTCTTTGAAAAAATACAAAAAAATTAATGCAAAATAATTAAGAGCTATTATCGGCATTTCAATGCTGAAACCATTGTTTAAAAAGGATGACTCAAAGATCTATAAAATAAAAAGTTGGTGTGGCATTCCACCTTAAATAAATCGTAAGTTTTCTTCGGTGCTTAGATATACGACTTTGTTTCATTTCCTTAACAATTCTCTATAAAAAAAATTGCACATATTTTGGACATTGTGACAAAATCTTACAGATTTTCTCCCCCTTTTCCTGGAAAAAGAAATATTAAGGTCTCCATTTGAATATTAATCTATGAAAAATATTGTTGATCTCTGAAAAAAAGTGTCATAAGTCATTTATTCTTATATGTTTAAAGTTCATGTATGCAGTAATGAACGTTTTTAATACATGTATAATTTTTTAGAAACTTCCATATTGAATGGATATGGAAATACTTTCCTCCCACGTATCTGTCGTAAATTACACTGTCTGGATTTAGCTTTTAAATTAAGATGAATGACAATGGTCATTTAATAAATTCAATGTTGAAAATCCTTTTGTTACATGTAATACAAATGGAACGAAATTCACTAGAAAGAACTTTTGATGAACAATGAAATTGTTCCCTTGTACTTGTGTGTTTTAAGGATATTTATTATTAGCTTGTGTTCAGTCTCATAAGAAATTAGATTAAGATGCTTTGCATCGAATTGTATGGGGCGTGCGGGGTGTTCTTAGGTTAATGCCGCTAAGGCTTATCATGACGTAACAGTTACATCTTTTTCCATACTGCAGAACAAGTAGAAATGAGTAATGAATTATTGAACAGGAAGTGTTTGAAATCGAATTCCAACCTTTCAATCGAACTTAAAATTGAGATCTCATCTACAGGAATACACTGCATAATTATTTCTTTTATGGTATGTAGATACATCGTTCATTCTTTTAACCACATTACATCCTTAATACTTTTCAATAAATTGTTTGCATTTTTGAATTGCATGTTTTCTTTTCTGCTACAAACTCATTATATTTGTATTGAAGCACTGAACGCGTGTTATTTGAATTATACACATTGTTATTAACACGTTACAAAGCATGTTTTATTTTTGAATACAAAGCTACAAGTAGTTTAATCATTCATGAGTGTAACATTTCACAACCCCTAGCAATATAACAAACATAACAATAGAAATTTTCATCCTTTGAAGAAGACACAAATGCTATATAGAGCAAGATCTCGACAGTATATAGTTTTTAACTGTGCACTTTGTCTTCGAACAGTTTAATTAATACAAAAGTAGTACGTTGTAACTCCGTATATAGAAAGTATAATATATACTTACCATAATGCATGCTATTAGAATAATGGTATTTTTTATCATTTTCATAGACTATTAAACAATCTAAAGACAATTTTTGTATCTTTACACGGGTAAAATCTATGTAAAGGACAAAACAGCTTTTATACATAAATAAATGTTATAAGTAAAACTTTTGTGTGCGAATTTAAAATAAATTCAGAATTCATTAAATTTTATTTATCTCCGTCTACATTTATTATATTTCATGTATTGTAATTTATCTGAATTTATAGATTCAAATGGTGACTTACACTATATAAATGGTGCCTGTTTTGGAGGGTAACAGTTGAAATTGACACCCCAAGGAAAACCATTGTCAACCGACGCGTCAGCGGAGGTTGACAATGGTTTTCCGAGGGGTGTCAATTTCAACTGTTACCCTCCAAAACAGGCACCATTTATTTTATTATACTGAATGTCTTCTTAAATTAAGTCAGCAAAAAAAAAATCGTCGATCATCCTTACGTTCACGTTTAGAAAGCTTTCAAACTCTTCGCTACTTCTAAAAAGATTTACTGACCTTTTTATTGTTTGTTTGATACTCTAAGAGTATTTTATCATATAAAGTTTCGTTATTTCTGCACTCGCAAGCATGTTTCGTCTGTCGTTTGTTGTTTTCAAGTAAGCTACATCGGACGCAAGCTTTTATTGACGTCAATATATAGTTCTTTCAAACGCGCAACTGACATTTCGAGAATTCTACGGTGAACCGTACGCGCATAATATCCACGCATGTGGCATTACCGTTGTGTTACCCGTTGTCACATGCGTTGCTAAGGCTGAGGGTAATAGAACGGATTGTTAACTGCGTCTAAACCAATCAGATTTTAGTATTTAACATGAAAGTATAATAAAATAAAATGCTTTCTTTGTTTGTTGTTACTGGAATTAACGGAAGCAGCTGAACATTGCAGAAAAAATACATAACCCGCGTAAGCGGGTTATGTAAATTTTCTCTGCAATAGCTGCGACCGTTAATTCCAGTAATAACAAAGAAAGACATTTTATTGTTTATATTTATATCTGTTTAAATTATCATTTAAAGTAGGACTAAAAAGATTAATTATTGTATTAATGATGCGAACGTCTTTATACGTTTCATTGATGGAACAGCCACTGATCAAGAAATCTGTACAGGCGACATACCGACTGTAGTTCATGCAGTGATTAACGCAATGGGTTTTCTTAAGAAATAAAGAAAATATTCAGCGGATGTAACTATTTTCAAATGAAAAAATCAAACAAAACATTGTTTACAAAGTGAATCAATTTTTTTTTAGTGAAGAACCATATATCCTACCTGTAGAAGTTACAGAATTAGAACGAAAAGCGAATAAAGTCATTAATAATCTTTCGTAAAATCAGAGATCCAGAGAATAATAATTAAAAAATATTTGGAAAATGGAAATTAATAATAAGAAGTTGAAATATAATCAAATTTTAGTTAATTAATATTGTAATTGAGTTTTCATGTCCCATCAATGTTCCTCAAATATTACTGACATATAAATGAAAAATATACTTTCAGCATCGATTATTTGTTACACCGAGTGCCATCAGCGGTTTTTTCTTTGCTTTGATACCGTTATCATTGCTGCAGAATTGCTTCTGTAACAAAGATTCACTCCTATTTAAAACGATCGTGTACCTAAAATTTCAACTTCTCATGAATTTCTCTTGAAGTAATAGGACTAAAATGCGAAGATATATAATTTCAATTTACTGTTTCCTGGAGTGCATTATTTTACGACAAAACACTATTGCCCAGGTACACGTGACGGCAGCAGGACAATGTCTCGTGGCAGACCGACATATCGTTCAGATCTTAAAGCCAATAGGACAAAAACAGTGTGTCAGAAAATGTCTTCAGAATCGCCAATGTCAATCTGTAAACTATAAACGACAACAACTACTTTGTGAGATCATCCTAGCAAAATATGGGGACGAGGGGATTTCTCTTGTGACGAATGCTGAATGTGATTACATAGAAATGGATTCCCAGGAAATGGTCAGTAGAACATTCACTTGACATTTTAAAATCTTTTTTAAAGAGGTATTTATGTTATAAATATTTCTGCCCTAGACACCATACATTTAGGGTGTAAAGGACGATGATGATGGTGACGTTACGAATAATGTTTAAACGTGTACTTCAGCTGAATTTAAAGTACTCCGATCCTTAGGATCTGAAAACCAGGCACTGAGTAATTCAAAATGTCTCTTAATTCTCAAAGTAATGTGGTTTTCCCACATAGAGTACTTTATTTTCTTCTCTTTACTTCGATCATTTTACAATGCAATAGTGTATAAAAAAAAATTCTATCATTGCAAAAAACCATAAACAATTATTGTTTCATATCATTTTAATAAACATTGGTATCTATCGTTAGTTTTTGAAAAAATAAAAACTTTTAAAAATCCGACTTTTTAGAAGACCTTTGTGAGAACTTGAAAGAACCTTGAAACATATTTAGAGATAAAGAATGAAAATTGTTGCATGAAAAGAATTGATTTTCATGCTTCATTTTAGGCTTTCTAAATTAAGTAATTAAAGAGTAATTCTTCCTGACATAGGATCGGAGTACCTTTAATGTGCGAAACCCCCGTTAGAAATAACATAAAAAAAATACTTAGACTATCCACTTACATATATGTTATTTATTCTAAATGTTTGTGTTTTTTGCAAACAGGTACACTACCATTAAGCTTGAATACATGTATTTCATTTTATTAACATTTTGTCTCTCAACACTCATTATATATATTTACAGTATATCAAACTTAGAATAGGCATATGTGTAAGATCTGCAATATATTGAAGAGAAAAATACATCGAAACAAATTTTAAGTTCCAATACGTTCGTTGATTAGAGTGGGTCACGATATGCCTTCTTTGATAATGTCTAAATGTTCTATAAATAACAAAATGATTTATTGTCAGAAAAAATGGTTAAAAAAAGATCAAAACATGATTTTGCTTTGCTCTGTAATCCTCGTCTGTAATGTTTAATTTAACTTTGGGCTGAAATACTGTTAGTTTTCGCCACATTTCATTAAGAGAATATCGTGTTTATAAAGATTAAGGTCGACATGCTTTGCAACTTTCATTCTACGTGTTCTAATTAGCGTGCTTTATTTTTATAAATTTAATAGGGCCTTGGATCGGTTTGTATTTCATCATCTTGTGATGGTGAGTGTGTGCTTCTTAGCAGTGGCGAATCTTTCTGCAACAAACAACATTACTGTGAGTATATCTTAAAATGAAACACATTGAGAAAACGAACAGAATTCGACTCAAAATCCAGTTTAACAATACAAATCGGGGGCGAACAAACATGAACCTCCAATACATCAGAGATGGGATCAGGTGCCATGGAGGAGTGAGCATCCCCTGCCTACCAGTCACACCCTCCGTGTGCTCCTTGTCATGATCAGGAAATAACGGGAAAATCCGTAGACAACTCAGTATATAAATAAATTTAATTGCATTGCATTTGACTTAAAGAAAATTATATTTACTGACAAGGACTCTATTTCGACAATACAACTTACAAAATTATGACTTGAACGAGACTGCTGATATTCTTGCTTCATCAGCTTGTTTTTCATTAACGTAACTTGATTTAGAAATTGTTCATAAATAGAACATGCTCTTCCGTATCGAAGCAACTGAGCGATATAAACTTAATTAATATGCAGGTGACCAAGGTATATGGCTGCATAAGTAAGGGAAGTTCGCGATTGAAAAGCTAAAGTCATCACGTTTATCACAAAGCTTGGTTGTTAGATTACCATTTATGCCATTTTCAAGTAAAATATCCATGTATGAAACAGATGTGTCAGACTATGCTTTATCTTTTATCTCAATCTCACTACACATATCATGTAGACATAAGAATGGAAATAAAAATTCTTATTTCCTTCTTATTTTGAAAATGTTTCTTCGAGGTTTAAAGCAATATACATTCATTTACTGTACCTTTTAAATTTTTAAACACGGTTTACTCAAAGTTGGAATTTTTAAACAAATATTTGTTCTGATTTTCTTGCACAGTGCTTTTTCATCCAATTGTCAAACTTTATGTTATAACCATTACTAAGCATTTTCTGTGTCAACCCCCCCCCCCATAACATGCCTACAAAATTTGCTAAATTCTTAAATTTTTAGTCAAAATGATTAATTTGTTTAATGTTGTTGATAGTCCTAATTGCCAATGACGGCAATCATCTTTGATGACTATTTTATCATTTTTGATCATTAAAGTTCCCCTGCTCAAAAGTTTATAAGACACACAGTGGTTGCTGTAAACAACACATATTTCAGTGACTTTTTCTTGGGATCCTTATAATTACCAATTTTTAAAAGCAGCTTTATTGAAGCTTCTATCTTCACTTTTCGGTACTGATTCCTATCCTTTTTGTTCAATTTTGATGCAGTGCCCTTGTGTACTACATCGTAGCTACTCACAGTAAAATTAAATGATAAAACTTAGTCTTATTAGTGGTCATTAGTTTATTTAACTTTTAATCCTGAACAAAGCCAATGTTTATTTCATATGATTTCTATGCTTTATTTCAAGAGTTTATGGCATAATTGATTAAACAGTCATTGTAGTTTTAGTAAAAACATGATCATTCATTTTTCAGATGTTTGTCCGAACAATTATATTTGGATCAAGGAGCACCTTCTCTGCTTTTCTGCACATTACACTGCCCTTAGCTGGCAGGGGGCTGAGTCCTACTGTCAGTCACTTAGTAACAGGACACGTCTAGCTGTGTTGGATACTTGGGAAAAGATACAAGCAGTTACAGAAAACGGTCAGTATTAAATATTTACATCCACGGCATATTTCCTCCTTTATTTCTTAAAAATCAGTGCATGAACTACACTAGACACTAGACACAAGATAACTTGTAATACGCGGGATATGTATTTTTTCTGCAACAGCTGCGACATTCATCCCCGTACTAAAAACTAAAGAAAGCATTTTATTGTTTAAGTAGTTGCAAGCTTGGTGCAACATATCCTCAAATTATTTTTTTTTCAAATGACCGCTGTTTCAATCCATGTTTTGTTATACATGTAACACAATATATGACTAAAAATGCAGAAGATACCCACAGTTTTCCCGTTGAATATCACCGAACCTTCAGAAATTGATATTTAACATTTTGTTTGAATTTGAAAACTATTTCATAGTTCGTTTAATAAAAAAAATGAGAAAAACCACCCTTTGCCGAATAACTACTAACGTGTTAGTTAGAATACTTTCTTATATGTTTTTTTTATTATTTTAAATCGATTAAACCGTCGTAATTTTTTTTGTACGCATCAATAATAATGTATAGCAAGATAATTTAAAAGGATCTTATATCTTTTAATTGATTGATTGATTGTATATTGTTTTGACGTCCCTCTTGAGAATTTTTCACTCATATGGAGACGCCACCGTATGCCGGTGAAGGGCTTCAAATTTAGACCTATACTCGGCACTCAGGGCCATTGAGCAGTGAGGGTTCTTTATCGTGCCAGCGCCTACCGTGACACGGGACCTACGTTTTAAAGGTATATCCGAAAAAAAAGACAAAGTCGTGACTTTCCTTCTGATGCCGAAGCGCTTGGCGAGGGAACAGTCGCTACCTATTTTTACGTCTTAGGTTTGACGCGGCGCCGGGAATAAAAGTTCGAACCCGGGCCTCCCGATCACGAAGCGAACGCTCTACCACTAGGCTACCGTGAACGGTTTATATCTTTTAATAAAGTCTACAATTATTGATCTTGCACTGTATTCAGTAGCACATTGCCTCCATTTAATAAACGTTTGAAACCTACATCGCGATAGAAGGTGAAGTTATCGCGATATCAAATATTATTTTTTTTTATCAAATGCATGGATCCTTAAAAGTTCTATAATTTATGCATTTGAATAAAAATCATAAATTTTAAAAATATAAATGTAGCGTTTATCAATTAATATAAGTATGATTACTTGAATTTTTGAAATACAGCTGTATGTACATTTTCTAAATAGATACAAAAAAATCCTCAAAAGAAAAAAAAATCTTCATTTTGAAGGGGTGGTGGTGGTGGTGGTGGTCTCTTCCCTATTAATGTGATTCGTGTGTAAAGGATATACCTCTATATATCTATGCATTTTTTCTCAAGATATGAGACAATGGTGACTGTAAATAGCTTTTGAAGATGAATTTTGTGAAATACCTTTTTTCTTTTTAAGTTAATTCATATGACTTCTTCTGGCTCGGCGCATCATTCAACCTCCCTGGAACGCCTTCGTACGGGAAGGACTCCTTTTACTGGAATACTGGCAAACAAGTTGATCCCACCATGATTTCCTATCATGAAGAAGGCCAATGCCTAGAGCTGGATACCTGGGAAGATCCTGTAATGATAGGGTCATATATTTGTTCTGAATTTAATAATCCCCTATGTGAATTTGTTCTGTAACTCTCTATTGTGTCCATTATGAGATCAGTTTGATGTAAGCATTCTTGCAATTAAAATAAACTCTATGTATAATAAAATAGCCTTGTTTGTAAGTACAGACTGTACTTTGGTGAAGTGATGACTTACGTCTTACAAATAGTTTCTCCATTAATATACTGACTCTCATACTGAATCGATAATCGATCTTTTTCATTTTCCCGATTATGACAAAGAGTACACGGTGGATGGGACCCAGCAACAGGAATTTTTTTCTCTCTGCGGAATCTTATTCAACATCTGATGTTTTCCGTGGTCTGTGTTGCTCTGCTCAGGATTCATATCTTTCATTTGACTGGCATATATTAAAATTGTTTGTTATCTCTTCATTTCATTAAAACACTTAAATATGTTTCCCTATTTGTTTTATACTGTGTGAATATAGTGAAAGAGAAATATTGAGATTTTGCTTAAGAACTTTCATGTCTTGTTCCTTCGACTCATTTGGTCGCCCGCGTGGGGCAGTGGTTAGAGCGTCTGCTCTAGAGTTGTGAAGTAAGGAGTTGATCCTTACGTCGCGGGTGCGAATCCCACTGTGGGACGTGGGGACCGTATAAACCGAGGTCCCGTGTCGAGTACATGTACATGTAGGTGCTGGCACGAAAAAGAGCCCCCTTGCTCAATGGCACTGAGTGCCGAGTATGGGACAAAATTTGCTGTTCTCCACCGGCCAGTGGTGGCGTCTCCATATGAGTGAAAAATTCTCAAGAGGAAAGTAAAACAATATATAATCAATCAATCAACTCCTTTGTCAAAAACAAGAGATTAATTCTAACGAAATGCCAAGGGAGAAATAAGTTTATTTCGTCATATTAAACAGATAGCATTGCCAGAAATAAGTCATGGCTGATTGATTTGACAAACTAAATTTGATAATGGATCGGCACCTATTGTACACACGTAAGGCAAACCAGCGTCGCACAAACCCTTCAAGATCAGTGCATGGACAAATCTTTTGAAATTTCAGTGCATATTGAACTGCACTTGACATCAACAACATACATTGACATGTTGTTAAAAATTTACCTTTTCTATTTTTAATTTTACGAATATTGTTTTTGTTTAACATATTCTCTATATGAAGACAACAAATAGGCATGTTTTTTCCAGAATATTTGAACGGATAACAAAATTAATGATAAAAGGCATTGCATTTTTTAAAAAAAAGAAAGTAGGGGACAGGGTCTGTAGGTGTTTCTCAAAAATTTAATTTTATCATAATCATATAAATGCACCAAGGTCACTCACTGACACTCAGTCATTGTAACTTTTTAATTATTCAGAGGAAATGATAATGAATTTCAAAACTACATTGCAAATCTAATTAAAATGTGTATACTGCTAACTGATTCATATAGCATATGACTTCCATTAGAATAAATCATCACAAATCAGAATAATTTACTCAAAATGTTTGAAGTTTAAGTATACATTTTAAATTTATTCAATTTTGACATGTATAATACAGAAATCGGTCAGGTCAGTTAATTTGAATAATTGAAAAATAATATGTAACTATATAGATGGAGCGCTACAAATCAACGAATTGAGGGTACGATAATGGTTGACTTCCAAATAAGCATTTTATTCCATTTTATCTAGAAGTCACTAACCTCAAATTTGGGAACATTATGAATAATTAATTGTTTAAATCACTTATTCATTTTAATTTCTTTTCCCCTAATGTATTACACTACACTTAAACACTGTTAAAGTAGAATAAAATCTGCATTAATATAAGATAGGCAGAGTTGTTTTAAATGGTTTGTAAAAAGTCAATTTTAAGCAATATAAATATTGAAACTTTTCCGATTCAGATTCATTATCTAAAGTGAAATCTGTAATACATTTAAACCACCGAGAAATTTGCATAAAAAATAAGGTAGCATTCTGTCCTTAAAAGAAATCATTCAGTAAATTATTTATTTAAACTGTATAGCTTGTATAGATAAGAAAGTTTCCTTTAATAAAAGGAAGCAGTTTCAAGTACGCATGCTTGAAGCTCTTTTTTTCACACTCCTATACAGTAACAATTCTTTGATAAAAAAATACCATATGGAAATTTTTCTACTTCTGATATCATAATCAAAGCAATTAATACAACAGTTATTACATACTGTACCATCAACCTTCTGTAATGTTTGGATTTGAGTTCAGTTTTTTGATGTGTTTAATGCAATTTGCCGCAATGAAACAAACTGATATCGTTAACAAGATTAAAGTGACGGTCTATGGTCATCAACTCAAAACTATCCATGTTATAAAGGTTTTAAATATCATAGGACAGAAGCAGTGCATTCGAAAATGTTTACAGAATGGTGATTGCAAATCTGTTAATTATCGAAGGCAGCAACTCGATTGTGAACTTACTGCAGCAAAGTATGGTGACTCCGAATCTTCTATAGTCCTGGATACAGAATATGACTATATTGAAATGGAGAATCAGTCTACGGTTTGTACTGTTTCGTTTTCTTCTGGTATTCAATGGTATAATCCCTACATTAGTGTACTTTTAGTTTAACAATGCATTAATTTAGTTTAGTTTAATTTACAGTATTGTAATCAAAAGTTTATTTGATATAAATTTTACAAACATGAAATATATAACAGTAGACGTGTTTTACTTTTGTATACGCATCAATATGATGATGAATATTAAACTTATTTTCAGGAGCTAGCCGGGTTTTGTAATTCAACTTTATGTGAAGGACAGTGCACCGTTTTGAGTAATGGAAAAACATTCTGTATTCCAAATGGTAAAAAAGTAACAATATGTTTATTGAACGCTTTCTGCAGACAGGAGATTTTTATATATTTGCAATCATTACAGATTTACCGCTTTATGATATTTTTTAAAATTTTCAGGTCGTTGCCCCGATAATTACAAATTTAACACAACTCTCTACTTTTGCCTTGCACCCCGCGCCGAATCTCTTACTTGGTACCAGGCTAATGATACCTGTAATTCGAAGGACGGAAAAATAAGACTAGCAGTGTTGGATACAAAAAGCAAAGTGGAAGCTGCGCTATCAATAGGTTAGTCTCTCTCTCTCTCTCTCTCTCTCTCTCTCTCTCTCTCTCTCTCTCTGAATCAAACATATACACTCAAACACATTATTTGATCATTTAGTACACAACATTATCTGTTTCGGGGGATGGGGTGGGGGTTACATTTTCCCCACTGTGTTTAAATAAAAATCTTCTTACATGATTTACCAAATAAAGTTAAATCAAAGGAAGCAACTGTCGATACATAATTCAGTGCTAGGAATTTGATAGAAGAAGACGAATATTTCTTTTTTGCAATAAAAGATTATGAATTTACTTTTGTCTTTTGAAGTTGCTGAACAACCTTACACACACTTCTGGATCGGTGCAACATATGATGCAGCACAAACGCAAGCTTTGGGTAAAAGCATTTTCTACTGGAATAATGGGAAACAGATTGATTCGAGCTTTCTGTCTCAATATCCAATTGAAGTTCGATCTGGAACTTGTGTTTTTCTTTATATTTACAATGGCCAAGTGACCTTCTGGGCGGACCCGTGCACTGATCTGTGGGCAGCGATTTGTGAATATATTCCTTGAATGTTTTTTTATTCCCTCTCGAGAGTTTTTCCACTTATTTGGGGAATCCTCCACTTGGCGGTGTTTACCTACAAATGTATAATAGCTTTACTGAAGGCCGTTGAGCAGTAAAGGGTCTGTTTCAGTTCCTTACATACCCTGCGAACCCAGATTAAACACTATATCCAATGCACCATTCTCTGGTATTCCCGTAAATTGAAAGTCTATCATACAAACAGCTATACAGACAGGCAGATATTATTATACCCTACTTTCAAGGAAAGCGAGGGATAATTATGCTTAGATGGGGAAAAAGTATATTAACAAGCAAGATAACTGTGACATGGACGTACAGGTTAGACAGTAGTTAGATAGAATCAATGAAATGAACATTACATGTATACAGTATTTAATGAAAGCTTTCTTTAGCTTTATTTCTTCAAGGAATCACTGTCTAGTTAGGAGACTATGCCAGGGCATCAACAAAAGTGGGAAACAAGAGGTAATTAACCCGTTATGCTAAAATTATCCCATGTGTTCTACTATTGTTGATGTCCCTGGCATAGTCTCTTAACTAGACATTGATTCCTTATATTTTCATTTTAATGCGCCCTGATTGATTGATCCGGGGCTTATATTTTTTTTTGTCCTGTCTGTCTGTTTGTTTTTTTGTTTGCAACTTTAACCTTCGCCATAACTTTTGAATCATAAAAGATAGAGACTTTATATTTGGAATGCATACTCCACTAATCAAGTTCTTTCAAATGACACCAAGGTCAATGGCCTTGAGACATCGACTTTGACCTATATGCTAAAAATAGATTTTTATCTGCGAACTTTAACCTTCCCTATAACTTTTGAACCAATGAATGATAGAGACTATTTGGTATACAAACTCCACTAATTCAGCTCTATCACATGACACCAAGGTCAATGACCTTGTGATCTTAACTGTAACCTGTATGCTAAAAATATTTTTTTTCGTACCTTTGCCATAATTTTTTAACCATGAGAGATAGAGATTATATATTTAATATCCATACTTTACTAATCACGTTCTTTAAAATGACATAAAGGTCAATGGCCTTGTGACCTTCACTGTAACATATATGCTAAAAATAACTTTTTAAAAAAAATTGTTGCCGCCGGAAGGAAGTTGCGTTGAGGGACGATGTCTGTATCAGATATATGTGGCAATACCGATTTCTCCACGTGGTTCAGATGGGCTGTTTACCATGTTTACTGAAGTGGAGTTCTCGGTCTCGCAAGGCCTCTGTGATAGTGGACAGCGTAGCGTACTGTATTAATACGCCAGTGATATATATATATATATATATATATATATATATATATATATATATATATATATATATATATATATATATATATATATATATATATATATATATGCTTGCAGGTTGACATTTGACCTTTCAATAGAATTACAATAGAGAAATTTACATGCCACAGGAATCATGGAGAAATTAACAAGATTCACTTTCGTAGTGTTTATCATAGAGAAAGCAATCGGAAATTGAAATATTTCTTATTCGTGTCTTTATGTCTATTTACAAATTATGAAAAAAATCTTTTATGTACAATTGCCAATACAAATTCATTTTAATAAAATAACTAGTCTGTAGATCTTCTGATTGCATAACATTGATTTTCTATACACCGTCAAGAACCCAACTCACATTGTTACATGTACACTATACACATCTATACACTTAGCTATGTTGCATTTTCCCACTATAATGTGTTTTTGTTATTAAAAATACTTGTGACTGAGTATCTAATTGATAAAGAAATCCATAACATTATTAATTGATAACTTTTATCTTTCTCAATAATTCAACAAAATGAAAACAAAGTGTGAAAATGATTGATAAGTAAACATTGATGACAAAATATGTGGCGTTATTGATTACATAATATATGTATTGGTTACATAATATATGTAACCTTCGTGAGGTCGGCAACCAAAAAATATCTAACAAATTCAAACCAAAGAAAAAAATATATATATGATTAGAATTGGACTTCCTAAGTTCTTGTCTATTTATCCTTTTTTGTCAACAAGAAAAAAGTTGTGTCCAGCTTTAATTGACTAAGAAGACATTAATAATTAAAGTACTCAGGAGTACAGAGAGCCGGGGTCATTTACAAAGTAGAAATTTGTTCATGAATTATACATTCATATAATAGTAATACATGTAACAGATAAATAAGAAATTCAGACACTGGAAGAATATACTGTATCTGAAACAAACAATCAAACACATAATATATAATGACACTTAGAAAATAAAGGCTGCAGTGACATAATTATTATAAAAAAACATTCTGACGAAATTGTCTCTCCAGATATTTCGTAATTTTAAATAAAAGAAAGTTGACAATGGATGTTTGCTGTCTGAATAATTACACGTGTTAAGCAGTTTAAATTGTTATCGCATAAAAAATCAATAGAAGAGAGATGATGCTTCTAAGGTTTTTTTAACATTTCCTTCTACTATAAAAACATTTTTATTAAAATGATATTTGACTACTTTCTACAGAATACAACAATATCCTGTTCATAATTCATGACCTAATGTGTATTTCTATAAGGAAATGAAATTGATATATGTGGATAAACAATACATTCGTACCTGCATACCTGGACCCTGATATGAAATGTATTGCACATTTGAAGCCATAGAAATGAGTTCTAAGCTATTGGTTAGTGAAATATGCATCATAAATGATTGAAAAGAAAGAACATTTGTATGTAATTAACGACTCAATTAATCTCAAACACGCCTTTTTGTCCTATACATTTTACTTTATTTTATTTCATTTTATTTATTTTAAAACTTTTGTCCTATACTCGGCACTCTGGACCATTGGGAAGTTACGGTCGCATGCGAAAGAGCGGTCTCCATGTCCCACAATGGGATTCGCGACTCTAGAACAGACACTCTAACCACTGCGCCACGAGGGCGACATGACAATGATTGACTACATATCGTAATACGAGAGATCCCACAGATCTTACGTGTAATTCTTATCACAAGGTCTTGACGTCTATGTGATTATAAGGAAGATTCATTATTGGTTATCATGTGTGTATCATTTATGTATGAATATTAAATTTTCTTTCTTATTATCTAATATTCTTGAAACTGAAAAATCCTGAACATGTACATATCCCATTTGTCTTAAAGATAATGCCTACACGTGTAGGACACTGTTAATTATATCAACGGAATATAGAAGCACTAGACACTTTGAAGCCTTGTTTAGAAAGCTTTTTAAAACCTCCATGAAAAACTAATAATATAATGCCCTTTTCACAAAGTGAGCTTAATTCGCAGTAAAGTAATGCGAATAAAATTTCAATTCTACAGTCAAGTACAAAAAAGCTATAATGACATCATTTGCAAATCCCATCACTTTATACAGAAGCAGCTCTATGCATTTTACATAATGCATAGTCTTTGTGCAAACATTTCAGTGATTAACAAAATTTAACTTAGCACAAGTGTACTTAAAAGTGGTATTTGACCTAATTTTGTCATTACACATACCTCAAAATTAAATTTGAATTATCTTCGTTTAGCGTTCACACGGAGCTAATAAGAAATAATTTAATGCGCAGTAAATTAATTCGAATTAAACTTATTTGCATCAAATTTAGTTCGGAGTAACTGACATTTAATTCGAATTAATCTCTCCCTGTGAACAGGGCATTAAAAATACGGACACACGCACATCCTACAAGATGAGCCTCTATTCACAAAAGAGCAGGCTTTTCCATGCTGTGTTGATTAAATAATCCTATGAAGAAAAGTAATGTCAAATTGACTCAGGTGTTTTGTGTTTAATTGTATTGTGATTTAAAAAATATTCAGAAAAACTCAAGCAACCATCTAGTTTAATGTATCTTGGAGTGAACGTATAAAAACCATGCATGTACACAGCAAAGAAACTGATAAAGCTGTATAAAGAGGATTGGTAGTTCAAAGTTAGTCGTATTACAGTGCTTTATTAAATAAAACAATTCTTATGAATGATGATGCGCCTTATTACATGTGATATTCTATTTTTATTTAATCGAAAATTTGTGGGTATATAGCTATCGTACATGTATGTCCGTCCGTCTAGCAGTCTATATGTCTGTTTGTCCGCAAAAAAGTAACCTTGGCTATAAAATTTAACTTTGACTTTAACATGTGTATTCCTTGTGACAAGCCCTTCCTTTGAGTACAGAATTTTTGACATTGACTTTAGATTCGACTCACTTCTGCCAAAAAAGATAGACGACTTTAACTTAGCTTGGCCATAACTATTGAACGGTTGATGATATAGGTTTTTTACTATGCATGTAATCACATAACTGTGTATTCATCGTGAAAGACCTTTCCTTGGCTTTAAATATTTATGATCTTGACATTCAAGTTACACCTTCCTTTAAAAAAAACTTTAACCTTGTCCATAACTTCTGAACAATCTTTGTGACAAGACCTTTTTGGGTTGCAATAAATTTGTCCTTATCGCATTGACCTTGGAGTAGTTTGAATTACTTTGGAAAATTTTAACTTTTGCTATTACATTCAAAGAGTTGGTACCAGGGCTGTCATATTTTGCATGTGTATTTGTTATTACAAGGTGTTTCCCTGTTTCTTTTTTTTTGGGGGGGGGGGGGTGAAAACATTTTTTTACCTTGGGGTTTCACTTTCAATTGAGAAACATTATTAACCCCTTTGCCATAAACTGCCATACGGGGGCATCAGTGCTTCATAAACATCTTAAATTAGATGTATAACAATTGAAATAGTTAAATCACGTCATTGTTTAGAAGAACAATGCATTTGATATAAATTAGTCATACCCCTCGGCACTTACATCAAAGTGCCGAGGGGTATGACTAATTCATATCAAATGCATTGTTCTTTGATATTGTATTTTAGTACAATATTTTGAATATTTTTCTTCATATGAAAGTCATTTTACCCCCCCCCCCCCCAAAAAAAAATGAAATTTTAGGATTTCCTGAATAGGTTAACAACATCGTGTGTTTTCATAAGGGAATGTTTTTGTTCTAAGTTGAGAACGGTTATTAAATTGCTTTTGAAATTTGAATCCATACAATCGATTTCAAAACTATTTGCTAGTTTGAAGAGACATTGTCAATGATTTATAACGAGGAAGACATAACATAATTTTTTTGTGTGATATTTAATTAACAAATATCTTTTTTTTTCACAAACTAGCTCGGGTCTATTTTATACGCCACGTATATGATTGCACAACAGCGTTATCTAGAGGATTTGCAAAGTCAGTTTCAAAATTTCTGAGACATGTCAATGCCATTGATATATAAAAGATCTACCTTGCACTTTGTCAATTAGCAAGTGAGTTGCAAGACTATTCAAATATTAAGTTTATATGGATATTTAATAAATACATGTGTTAAGTACATGTATATTGAAATCACTGAATAAAAAATCAAAAATAGATCGTTGTTAATGATAGTGAAAAATGGAACAAAGTAGTGCTTTTACTTGCAGAACGACATGGTGTCTAGTGATATTTCTTTTTTTGGAAAACCTTAACCTGTTACTAAATCCACAATATAATGTTAAACATGTACATAGTTTAAGTATTACAAGTTATAATCTTAAAGGGAATCGCCCGGTTTGACGCATTTCTGTAACAAAACTTAAATTTTTGACACTCTTTATTGTTAGATATAATGAAATTTTTGAAACATTGTGTTGCTATAGCTATAACTTCGACTCAATTGTAAAATTTAGTTAAAAATATTGATACATTTCATTTTTACATGAAAACATTAAGATAATTACTTGGAAGAACTATGCCGAAATAGTAATGGGGAGTTTGAAACATAGTGCACAAACTGGAAGACAGCAAAGATAAAATTTGTCCAATCGATACTTAAGCAACCTCACGTAGAGTATATTTAAAGTCACAATTTAACCCACCTCCTCCCGCCTGCCAAACATTGATATGACAAGAAATTGATTTATTCAAGGATGAAAATTTATATTGACAATTATAATGATATGTGTTACGTAATCAAACTCAATTAGAAACTCAATTAAAAAATTAGTAAAATGTTGACCTTACGTATCATACACTATAAATAATGTTTTGGCTGCCATGGTATCACAGTGTATTAACACAGTTTCTGTTGTTTTGATTAATGCTGATATCTAAAAAAAAAAAACAAAAAAAACCTAAAACATGGAGAATCAAGTTTGGCAAATACACACCGCAAGGACCTTGTAACATATATTGCTTAAAGCTGACATGAACTCTTAAAAAGGCATTAGTTTTCATCTTTGTACGACTTACTACATTCCTGTACACCCTTGTCCGCCATATTTCTTCGATTCCGCCATATTTTATCGAAGATTTTTGGCCACCCGTACCTGCTATATATAGCCTTGTAGAATTGTTTCACTGGAGTGATTTTCTAGCCTGGCTGTCGACATGTACACATCTCCGATAACATAGTTTTTAGAAGTCCATAAACTGAAAAAAAAAACTGACCAAATACATGTTTGAAAAGTAGGAATTTAACAAAAAATGGAACTAAACCGAGAATTAAATTATTTTTGAATGCATTTGCTGCAATATAGAAAATACACTAACACGGAATACATTCATGTACAGCAACAATCTTTGCAGGTCGAGAAAACGCGTTAAACGCAGTGATAAAACATTTACCTGAATATACTGCTATCGTTACAGGGAAGTGCACATGTCGAAAGAATTATCCTATTTTACTTTTATTGAAAAATGCATCTCAGAAGTCATGTAATCCATTGCTAACTCAACAGTAAAAGATGCTTGGACACACGTGGCCCTTGCCGATCATTTTATTTGGTCAGGGAAAATATCAAAGGTTGAAAGCTCAGTGGGGTTGATTGAAAAAAATGCAAGTAATTTTTTCAAAACTAAACATTACTCTTGTCTGTAAATTTGCAAATAGAATTTATGATTACATGGTTTAACTTCATTAAATTTATAATAAAGCATGCATTATTACGAATCATTCACCTTTTGAAGATATTTTCCTGTGATAGGAGTGGGGTGTAATAAAACATGCATATTAACACTCTCATAAAAATAATTTAAGAAAAACGTCTGAAACAGATTGATTTGTTTATGATTAATTATCATCAAATAAATACTGTGTATTGGCTTTATTAGACCTAATATAATTTGATTTAAAGTTATTTATAATCGTAATTTCCTTGTTATATGCACATCTACGCACATTGTGTCCTAAATATCTGCAAAATTTGGCGAAATTGTGTGCAGCGGTTTATGAGGAATTGCGCTGACAAACTGCTCATCTTTATATTCAAGACATGGCCATTATCTAAATGTAAAAGTGCGGAAATTCCCGAAAAAATAAAGAATTCGGAATTTCCTGGTGGTGTGCAAATCTAGACACACATTGACTCCTATAAATATCTCGAAAGTTCTACAAAACTCTGTGCAGTGGTTTATAGGAAGTTGCGCTGACCAAAAAAAAAAAAGAAGGACTGACTCATGGGTCCAAAACATTATACCTCACGCAACTTGTTGCGAGGGGTATAATAAACGAGTTTGATTCTGTAGTACAATGATAATGAAAATAGAATTTAATGTGCATTAAATTTCCAGACATAAATAATTAATGATTACTAGAAAAAGCAGATAGAAAGAGAGAGCAAATCCCCCGTGACAATTCCACATTTTACCTACAATTAGCTTTTTAAAAATTCTCTTGTCTGTTGTCCAGGTCCAGGTTCGACTCGTACGTTTGAGCATAGGTGTCGGAACCGGGGGTGGCTTTTTTTTTTTTTTTTTTTTTTACAAATTTATACTTCGTATAGACATTGAGCATTGCTGCGTAGGTTTAGCTCCCCCCCCCCACTTTCCACAGACAAGTCGCCCCCCCCCCCCCCCCCCCCCCCCCCCCCCCCCCCCCCCCCCCCCCCCCCCCCCCCAACTTCCCCCACACGAAATAGGATATTCGTGTTTTGGAAAAGGACATTTCCCCCTTTTTTTATGCTTGTCAGATTTTTTGAATGTATAAAAAAATGTCTTTGCATTTAGCCCCCCCCCTTTCAATTTGCTTCCGAGACCAATGTGTTTGAGAAGGTATTTGAGAAAGTTCCAAATGTACCCATTCCTATGATGTATGTTTCACGTTTATTATATTCCCGCTTGAAAAGTGGGAGGGTATATAATAATAGTTATGTCCGTCCGTCGGGTTGTTACGCTTTGGGGTACCCATCTTTTATCCGCAAATCCTCTTATACATATGTACCACTAAGTGAAATTTAATAAAACTTTCACAGAATCTTAGGTTTATTACATATTACCATTGTGCACCTCCTATTTTACTTTTTGATCCGACACGTATTTTGGGTTTAGCGACAACAGCAAAATATGGACTTTGCCTTTGTAACCACATGGGAGGCGGGGGTATCATTTAGTGAGCTCATTGCTCACAATACCTCTAGCTTCTTTTTCAATTTGGCCGTTTGGATTAACTTCTTGTCCAAATTAAAATTATTATTCAATTTATGAAGTTTCGACATCCCGCGTGAAAAAAAATCCTTGATCTGTCCTAAAGGCTTAATAAATGGTAACAGGCACGTAGCAACAGGGGGGGGGGGGGCATTTTTTTTCCAACATTACCTTTACTATAGAAAATGTCCATTGAAAAGATGGTTGCCCCCCACTTTTTACCACAGTATATCTATAGCAAGGGAATATAGGAAAAAAAATGAGAAGTGAAGGAAAGTTGGCCTTGAAAAAAGTTGGCCACTACACCCCCCCCACCCCCTCGAGTTTGGGCAATTTTTAACTTTTGGGTTTTTTTGTTTAGTTTTTTTTTTTGGCTTGTCAAATTTTTTTTAGGTAAGTAAAAAAAAATTTCTCAGGTTGGCCCTTCCACTTTCAAAAACGATGCTACGTGCCAGGTACAGCACAAAGTGCGTAGGATCTTATACCTATTATTGCCCTAAGGGATGGTTACAGAGAGAGAGAGAGAGTTCAGTATACAAGAGTAAATAAAAATTATCCGTATTCAACCAGTGTCAAGAATCCCTACCCTAGCTTTTAAAATTATCTCCCAAATACTCCGACAGAAATTATTTTCATATAAAAAACAAAAAATAGCTAGACTATCAGGCAGGAATACTGAAATCTCGAAAGACTCTCTATAACACCATAATTATAAAACATTTATACATTCCTCAAAATGCACATACTTTGTGGTCGGAGTGACACATTTAAAAAAAAATTCAAAATTGAATTCGGCAGAGATGTCTGTCTTCCAAGAATATTTAGATAACGGTCATATCAATTATTTTTGCACGCTCCCCCCACAGGGGCCTGTAACGTACTATATTTGATTTCACGTAATCACTATATGTATACAAATCCTTTTTTGTATATATATATATATATATATATATATATATATATATATATATATATATATATATATATATAGTGATTACGTAAAATGAAAAACAGTACGTTACCGGCCCCTGTTGCTCCCCACCCCACCCCAGCCTAAAAAATCGAATGCCTAAATGTCAATCTGATCAGGGGATGGCATTTCTTCGTGTGTTTGTGTGTTAAAGAACGTATAGATCTATGTACACATAAAAAATTGCATTCAGGTTAATTGCTTTTAAGATTTGAAGTAAATAAATACCGTACATCAAATTACTTGGTTTAGATTTGAGATTAGTACTAAAATAATCAGTTGCGACGCAAATCAACTTTAGACTATATACATGACTTTGTATAGAATGTATATTAGAACTACATGTAGATAGACAATTCACAATTATAGCACAATTATACCCCCCCCCCCTTTCAGCCGCGCAAATACCAAATAACTTCTCTTTCCACTTGTGATATTTTCCCTGACCAAAATCTGATCAGCACGGACTAAATGTATCGAAGTGCTAGTCTGTACGGAGTAATGACAGTGTGTTTACTACTGAGCTTTTGTGGAGTTTATTTCTTTTTTGTGATGCATATTTCAATAAATGGAATTTAGGGTGTATATCACTTGACTTGTGCACATCTTCGAACCGATGCAGTAACCTTAGATTATTACCAGGTATGGGTACGTTTACAACGTTCGAGGCGTTTTCTCGATATGCACCAATTGCATAGGGGCTGCAAATCAAAGACGTTGGTTGTTTTGTTCCATTCAAATGATATAATTTCAAAATGTGTTTGCAGATTTTACTGCTTTTTATTTCAAGTTTATTCTGCATAAATTGGCGCACTTTAAAAATACGTACTAGTGCATCTTAATTTCTCACCAAACTTGCATTTTTTTCTTTTGATTCAAATCAATAATTATTCAGAAATATGATTATTGTGTTGTCTATTGTGGTTTTGAAAAGTCTTGATCTCCTCATGTGTTCTCATATTTTTTACCATCGGAGATGTGCACAAGTCGATACCCAAACCAAAAAATCATTCAAGTGTAACGAGCGCATTGGGGTATATATCGTTACAATGAGACAAGGTATCTGAAAGAAATATGGCGGAATACGGCTATAGTTGGTATGAAACAAGTCGTACATAGATGAACATGTTGCGTTTTTAACATGTCAGCTTTAACAAAGATCGGAATAAATTGCTTCATTGTACTATGACCACTGAAACCACATACCAATGGTTGAAAGTTATATTTTTTGTTGCATTGAGAACTTAGTTACGTTGCTATAAATTAAACATATTATATGACTCAATTAATCTGATAAAACTAAACTTAAAATTACATGTTGATAAAATTAGATGACGAAAACAAAGATAAGAATGGAAAAAATCTTTTTTAAAACTTCATATATGTAGCAATCCAGTAAGAAGTTGTGTGGTAGTCAAAATTGAAAGTTTTTCTTTTAATTCAATTAATGTAAAGTATTTGGCATTACATCAAAATTCATAATTGAACTTTTATATACTAAGTACATTAAAACGAAAGTTATTAAATCATGTAAAACCCCTCGTTATATTGGAGAACAATTTATTTCTTATTACTGGGTAATTAATGAAATAATTTGAATGATTTTATTAGTAAATTGTATTGCTTAGTCACACATTAGCTGTGTATTTGCTATCTGAATTAACTAGCGATTTCATTTTTACCATCTCTGTCATTCAGAATATTTAAATTGCTCATATGTCCTCAAACAATGAAATTAGCTGCACACGCTTGAAATTCATTTATACATAAGATTTCTACAGTAACTCTGGTCATTTGCGACCAATTGTCGCTAACTTAATCTTATTTTCAATGACATGCATTTCATAATGATTGTACCAACAATTATTTTATTTATTTGTGCGATAAACATCTCCGAAGAAACTGAAATTATCTGCAACATAAACGTGACCGCACCAGGCCAATATATCAGAAGTAACAGGGTCATAAAAATGTTACCAAACATAGGACCAAAACAATGTATTCGAAAATGTCTACAAAATGGTCTATGCCAATCTGTCAACTATCGAAGACACCAATTCCATTGTGAACTTATTGCAGCAAAACATGGGGAAATGGGAGCTTTTTTGGAACTGGATTCAGAATGTGATTACATTGAAATGGAAAATCAACCACAGGTTGGTGCTGATTTATATCACCCTCAGTCACTATTATGTTGCTACTTAATGTTACCTTTTTATTAGGATATACGGTGTCTTCTAACTTAATATCCAAAAATTCCTTAGCATATTTATATAAAGATAATATTAGTTTAAGTTCAACAAAATTCACTTTCTTCATCCATACATATATTTAAAAATATAAAAATGTGAACTGAGTTCAAAAATATCAAAGACGATTACCAAACATGTAGCAACAAGTGGGGGGGGGGGCAGGAGGGGAGCTGCCAACATTACTTATACTGTAGTAAATGTTCATTGAAAGGCCTGTTCCCCCCTCCCCTCAAATTTTTGTAGTATCAGGAAAAAGTATTTTAAGTAAAAAAAAATGGTACTGAAAGAAGTTGGCCTTGAACAAAATGCCCCCCCCCCGAAAAAGTTTTTTCGACTTTGGGCAACTCTCCTTTTTTGTTTGTCAACTTTTTCTAGTAAGTAAAAGAACATTTTCTCTGGCTGTTTCCCCCCTCGTTCAAAAACGCTGCTACGTGGATATTTACTTGTATTGAAGAAGTATCTTTAGAAGTCATCCGGTATTGATTTCAAGAACCCAGACAAATCTAACAATCAGAATAAACTGTTACAGCTGAAATTGTGTGCATTTAATCAACGAAATAACACAAAAGATTTTTAAAAAAATAATTTAAGCCCAAGCTGCGCTGTACTTGCATATACATGTAACTTGTTGATTAATCAAGAATTTTGCATAAAACATACTTAAGAAATACTAGTACATGAATTACATGTACCACTAGAATTTTTGTTTTTGAATTTCTGTTTTAAAAAAGTATAATTGTAGTTTTAAAGATTGAAATGTTATAAACGACAAATCAGGAACATTTGAGTTTTATTTTTTTTTTTTTTTCATAAAAATGTGTAAGAACGATATGTTTCCAGGATCTAGCAGGGCCCTGTAAGTCAACATCCTGCAAAGGCCAGTGTACTGTTCTAAGCAGCAATAAGACACATTGCACTCCAGAAGTAATAATAGGTAAGTATTAATATACCAGTACCTATTAATTATTTGCAAAGACTTATTAAAACATAATTAATTAACAGGATGAAATTAATGGCGATAATACTTAACCTTTACATCAACATTCGATATATGTGGTTTGAAATTGGAAGTAAACTGTATTCTGCAGTTATTTGACGTCATAATTATTTTTAGCTCACCTGAGCCGAAGGCTCAAGTGAGCTTTTCTGATCAAAATTTGTCCGTCGTCTGTCGTTGTTGTTGTTGTCGTCGTTGTTGTTGTCGTCGTAAACTTTTCACATTTTCATCTTCTTCTCAAGAACCACTGGGCCAATTTTAACAAAACTTGCCACAAAATATCCTTTGGTAAAAGGGATTCAAGTTTGTTCAAATGAAGGGCCAAGCCCTCTTCCAAGGGGAGATAATTATGAATTAATGAAAAATTAATGACATCTTTTAAAAATCTTCTTCTCAAGAACTACTGGGCCAGGAAATATGAAACTCATGTTGAATCATCCTCAGGTAGTGTAAATTCAAGTTTGTTCAAATCATGACCCCGGGGGTAGGGCGGGGCAACAATGGTTGATCAAAGTTTTACATAGGAATATATGAATAGGAAAAATCTTTAAAAATCCTCTTTTCAAGAACCACTGGGTCAGGAGAAATGAAACTCATGTGGAAGCATCCTCAGGTAGTGTAGATTCAATTTGTTCAATCATAACCCCCGGGGGTAGGGCGTGGCCACAATGGCTGATCAAAGTTTTACATTGGAATATATAGAAAATCTTTAAAAATGTTCTTCTCCAGAACCACATGGCCAGTAAAGATGAAACACAAGTAGAAGCATCTTCAGGTAGTGTAAATTCAATTTTGTTCAAATCATGACCCCCGGGGGTAGGGCAGGTCCACAATGGCTGATCAAAGTATAACAAAGGAATATATAGGAAAAATCTTTAAAAATCATCTCCTCCAGAACCACTGGGCCAGTAAGGATGAAACTCATGTGAAAGCATCCTCAGGTAGTGTACATTTAATTTTGTTCAAATCATGACCCCCGGGGGTTGGGCGGGGTCACACTGGCTGATCAAAATTTAACATAGGAATGTATAGGAAATTTTTTTAAAAAATTCTTCTTCAGAACCACTGGGCCAGTAAAGATGAAACTCTTGTGGAAGCATCCTCAGGTAGAGTAGATTTAATTTTGTTCAAATCATTACCCCCAGGAGTAGGGTCAGGCCACAACTGACGATCAAAGATTTACACTGGAATATATAGGGAAAATCTTTGAAAATCTTCTTCTCAGTAACCACTGGGCCAGGAAAGATAAAATTTATATGAAAACATCCTCAGGCAGTGTACCAGTAGATTCAATTTTGTTCAAGTAATGACCCCCAGGGGGTAGGACCGGGCCACAATGGACGATTAAAGTTTCCATAAGAATGAATACATTGGAATGATTGGGCATATCTTTATGTAAGCATCCTCACATAGTGTTGATTCAAGTTTGGGCTTCAAATGAATAAATAGGTAAAAAAAAATCATCTGCTCAGAAACAGCAAAAGCATTTGTTGTGTGGAAGCATCATCAGGTAATTGGTAGTTTAATATTCCAGAACACCCCCAGTGTAAACTTCTCAATACTGAAATGATTTCTGCTTTATTTCCAAGCCAATGTGCTCAGGTGAGCAATGTGGCCCATGGGCCTCTTGTTATGACATAACATCTGGGTACTTCAGAAAAAATACTACATAGTATGAACTGTGACCTTGACAACATCTTAGAAACCGAATTAATTTTTTTAAAAATGTCTCTTTAAAAGATCGTGTAATTTGGGGAGCATGTATTAATTTAAGCAAGTGTTGAAGACTTCAAAATACTTTGGCCGGATGCAGCGTAATTTAGGTACAAAATGATAAATAGTAAAGCTTTTACTGATATTGACTAATTTTTTAAAGAAAAAGTATAAAATGTAAACCATCCTCGTCCATTTAGAACTCCATAATAGAGCTCAATTTGATGTCGACTGCATAGCTTATTTTTGGTAATGGTCTTTCATTATGATTAGTCTTTTTGTGTCACCTGCAGGGCAGAGAGGCACGAAGGAATCGCTTTACCCGGCGTCTGTCTGTCCGTCCGACCGTCTTTCACACCTTATATCTCAAGAACTGTAAGAGGAATTCGATAATTTGCATATATATAGCAGGGTACTATGGCTTTTGTGCTTAACCATTTTTTCTGACCTAGTTATCCTTAATCTTGACCTTTGACCTATTTGAAATGGTTGACAGTGCCAATATACAACATCTTTTCGACACTTAAGACGTTAATTTATGCTATTTAGAATGTGCACTGTTTGTCACAAAACATTTTGAGAAATACTATCGTTAATGTCCACTTAACCTTTGACCTACTTTGCAAAAAAATATACTACAGAGGGATAAATTAAACTGATGCCTTTTGAATATAGAGAGGCAGGGAATTGATAATTAGCATTTATACATTTTTATGAGCTTATGTCAATGTACTTTACATTGACACTTTTTGAAAAATAGTACCCACAAAAAGTGAATTTTAAGTACTTTGAAAATACATCGGGATCGTTATTTAAAAAAAAGATGATATAGACTGACAATTGCCTGAAGTCTCTTTTAGCCTAAACGATTTTTGATATCATGTAGTGCGTCTAAACACTGACGTCAAATGACTTCGTATTTAATTTATATTACCGAATCGAAGCCTAGTTGCCCTGAATATTTTTGACATTAATGAAGGATGTTTACTTTACTTCTTATCTGCGATATATCCATTAAATCAAGGCAAATTTATTTTGGTTAAATGTTCTGTGTTATTCTCACCAAAACGTAGCTTGAACTAGCGATGCATTGTGGGTCCAGTATAACTGTGGATAAAATTCGTTTGGATCAATGTGTTAGTCAGAAATTTCTCTTCGGCCAGGCGTTGTCGTTCGGGCTAGCTTCGCGCCATCTCGTTGCACTCACTTTTATCTGAATTTCAGTCATATCCATTTTAACTGTGAGGGATTAGATATTTGTTTTTGATTGTCAGTTTCTATCGAAGTCTTACTATCCACCTAGATTTTTTTTACTGCATGAACAACATGTATATGCTAGTAGCAAATATATAGCGGACCACTATTAAATTAAGTTTCATCTTTGAAGAAGCCAAAAGCATGCGACACATATGTTCCTTGGAACACTGTAGTTTATATTAATATTACTAACTTTACCGAAATGTCATTCAATACGTCAAATATGATATATAGTTGTCATCTAATAATTCATTTCACAGTACATTTGAGTGATATCTAGTGATATCACTATAGGCCAAAATTTTCAAAATTATCACGGTGACTTTAGTTAAGATAAAAAAGATTTTAAAAGCACATGTGTAGTTCAAACTCCAAGATCAATGTCAGAAGGTCAAGGTTATTGGTATTCAATGAAAGGTCTTGTTACTTGGATTATATGTGTGAAGTATGAAAGGCCTAGCCCTTACCGTTAAAAGTTATTGCCAAGGTTAATGTCTTTTCATAAGTTCAGAATTCTCCAAGGTCAAGGTAATAGGAATCTAATAAACGGTCTTATAAATAAAGAATAAAAATGTGAAGTATGGAAGTCCTAGCCCTAACAGTTCAAAAGTTATGGCCAAGGTTAAAAATTTTAAAAATAAGGTCAAACTCCAAGGTCAAGGTCAAAGGGTCAAAGGTCTTGATATAAAACGAAAGGTCTTGTCACAAGGATCAAATAAATAAAGTATTAAAGCACTAGGTCTTACCCTTTTAAAGAAAGGGTCACGGTTCGTTTATTAAAAGTAGGTAAAACTTCAAGGTCAAGTCAAATGGTCAAATTTCTTGGTATCCAATGAAGAGTCTTCTTACAAGGATTATATATGTGAAGTATGGAAGCTCTTATCCTTACCGTTGGAAAGTTATTGCCAAGGGTAAAGTTTTCTCATAAGTACAGAAATTTTCAAGGTCAGAATGTTATGGTTGGTGGTATCCAATGAAAGGTATTGCCACAGAAAATACATTTGTGAGGTATAAATCTCATGGTGTATACTGTTCAAAAAATATGGTCAAGGTAAAAATTTGAATCTGTTGTGTAAAAATGGGTCAAAATCCAAGGTCAAGGTCAAAAGGTCACATTTTGTGTCACCCAAAGAAAGATCTTGTCACAAGAAGTACACATGTCAAATAAGAAAATCATAGCTCCACTAAATCAAAAGTTATGGGCAAAGTTAAAGTTTTTGCGGATAAACAGACAGACAAACTGACGGTCACGACAAAACTGTTTACTGTTTAAACTTCGTTTACAGGGGCATAAAAATTGTTTAGAAGGAAGCAAAATGGTCCTTCCCTTGAACTTTGTTATATGAGTTTTCTTCTGTATTTTATTAAAGGTTGTGAGATTGGCTGGGTTCGATTTGAAAACAAGTGTTACCTGTTCAAGCATACAAGTCAAACATGGTTTGATGCAAAAGTAAGTTCAGATTACATGTTAATGGTTCAATCTTTTCAGCACAGGGCATTTTAATGCGTCTGCTAAGGGATCTTTTATTGTTTTTCAAAACATTGATCGCTCTATTGCTTGGCATCAGATCTAAAGAACTTCTAATTTCTCAGTTAAAAATTCATTCACATCAAGACAGTTAAACATTTTTGCAACCTTTTACATAAAAGACAATTATTACAATTATTTCAATAAATTTGTTTCATTCCTAAAACATATTTTTATAAAGCATTATCTTCGCCGGATCAACCTAAACTCCATTAAAATTTCTAAATTATCAGTATCTGTGAAGCTCTTCCTATCCTGAATTCGTCCTTATCTCCCTGACGGTCTCACCTGGGCCCAAATTGCCCTACAATCATAAAGTCATCCGAATGCTAATGAAATACGAGGGTTGTCCAAAAAAGTCGTAGACAGGGATTAAAACAGTTTTGTTTCTCTTTGCTAAATTAGATTTCTTTCCTTGTCATTGCAAAAAATAACATTTTATGATTATGCATTTAAAGTTTTATGATGATATCACATTTAATAAGAAAATTATGAAAAAATAAAGAAAGCATGTAAGTTAACATCGGCGCACGAAAGCAAAGTTAACGTAATTTACTTCCCTCATAACGTCATGATCTCTTCTTTTGCTTCACAAACGTCTGTTAACATTCCATATTTTTAAAGTGAAAGACCACATTTGACTAAGGGACTTATTTAAATGCACTACTGGCCGTATTTTTCCTGTTTTTTGTTAATTGTTCACAATTTTAAAGAACTATTTGAATATATTATGCCTATGCAAAATTTGGTTAATATTGGGTGCTTCTTTAAAAAGTTATAAACACTGTCTTCGACTTTTTGGGACAACCCTCGTATAAACTACAAGAGAGGTAACTACTAATGAAATAGACAGGTTATTCAGCGCCGTGTTTATTTCACCAAAACATAATCTCTTATACATGTATGTTTGTATATATTGGAGAAATAGATCACATATCCAGTGATCGTTCATAATCATTTTTCTCAAAATAACTGTTCCTAACTCTTTTTAAATCGGCAAGACGTCTCTTGGGAAAAATTCAAATTCAGAAATCCGACATTGAGAAAAACCGGCCATTAACTTGCAGAAGTTATGAAGCGTATAATTACACGGTACTACAGCAAAACTCGTTTAGTACAAATATGGCTGTAGCGAATTCACGGATTTATCGAAATTATCTTGGATCCCCAGCTATATATATATGTAATGAATTCCTTATATGAATATAACGGAATACGGATATAGCAAAGTTTATTTCGTAGGTCCCTTTGACTTCTTTGTACCCAAGATTTACTGGTTTATTTATTTTTGAAAAAGTTTTTTTAACATTGTAATTTTCGTTTTCAGAGTTTCTGCCAAATATTAAACTCAATATTAGCTGAGCCAAGAACTGAAGCCGAATCCCAATTTTTGACAAATCAAGCCAAGAGTTTAGGTAAAGCCAAATATTAAGTTATGTTTCAAAGTCTACATAATAGGATTTATGTTTATGAATTATATCTCTTTGTTTATTTACTTCGATCCTAAGATGAATTGTTATACCGTATAAGCAAAATTTTAAACGAGGATTTAATTTTGGCATTATATAAGCGAGGGTGCCAAAATCGCTAAAATTAAATATCGCTAAAAATTAATTGTGTTTTATTTGAAAAAAACTTCTTTAGTGAGCAGTTTAAAATCGCTAAAATTACATCTCGCTAAAATTAAAATATAAATCTGTAAGGACAAATCGCTAAATTTGCGTCTCGCTAAAATTTTAACTTATATGGTAATAATTATCGTAGAAAATCATGCTTGTTTAGTTATTTTGTTTTACATTAAATTTACGTTCTTCAAATTATTGCTCTTTAGTCTCAACAAAATACTTTGATCTTAAAACAGGGGGCAGCTTCTGGATTGGCTTATCCGATCTTGCATTTGAGGGCCGATGGGAATATTCCTCTGATCAGCGTGTCGTTACCATTAATGACTTTGGCACAAATGAACCTAATGGCGGTGATCCTGCAGACTGTCTTCTTATGTGGCAGGGCATTGGCGGACTGTGGACGGACAGTCCCTGTACAGAAGGACATAAAATCATCTGTGAAACAAACGTCACGTGCATTGTGTAAGCTGCCCTGATTAAATGTATAGTCACAACGGGGAATCCAGAAATCTTAAAAGAGGGGGGTGGGGTACCAGTTTGGGGTCAGACACACAAAAACATTATTTTATCAAATTTCGTGTTTAATGTGTGTGATTTTTATCTTGGACACAAAAGGAGGCGGGCCCCCTCTAAATCCACCAGTGAGTAATACATTGCACACTACACAGAAACGAAACGATATTCGATTATCTAAATATGATGAAATTGAAAAGAAAAGTACATGGATGGAAGTATTCTAAGAAGATGTTTATTCCAATCCCTTGATAATTATTTTAAAAAAAAACAAAACATTTCAGTACGGACTAGTGTAAAATCATATCATTTAACAAAGTAAACAATTTTAAGAACCTTTGTCAATGCATAAAATGAACCAGTTGAATCATTGTGTTGCTTTGTTTTAGTATGAAAAATAACTAGATGATTGTGTATACTAATGTTTTCAGACGGTGGGTTTAAACATGATAAACATTGTTCGTTCATTGAACCCATGATATACTATATTTGCAACCACGTAAATGAAATAAGTGCAGTAAAATAGATATATTTTTATTCCAATAGTAACTAGTATTGTGACAAATATATAGTAAGTACTGAGAGGCGTTTTGATGCCAAAACGACGAAGAGTTCCGCACAGGTGTGTGTTTTTTTTTTGTTTTTTTTTTTTGCAAATGAGAGGGCTTTGTCCTGGCTTAAGACAAATGTTTGTGCTCCAATCACATTTCTGCTCTTCTAACATAAAACATTCTTAATTGTGCTTGAAAAAAAAAAATAATAAACATGCTCTAAGAAGTCGTGCTGTAATGGCGTATTAAAGAAATAAAAATTCTAGTGTTTATTCTTGTATCTTGTATCAAAACACATGTTTTGTAGAATTTACTTGAATATAAATATTTCGTTTGACACCCGTTATGGTCAGGATCATGTAAAGGACTTAAGACTGTTGCTAAATTCATAATGACGTCGAAATCTAATTTAACCTTCCTTGTTTCTTTACGGTACGTTTTGGTTCAAATCATATTATGTAGAACAAATAGTATTTTTTGTATAATTCAAACTAAACTCATGTAAAATGTTATTCCTCAAGTATATTCAGTTTTGAATTGAACTTTTTATTTACAAATTATCGTTTTCTGAAAGACTGTTGCCAATCTGAATACATTTCTTTTGTGTCTGATTTGGAAAACAACTTCTGATCCGAATTTATGACCGTTTTTTTTAAATAAAAATGGCCTTTTTTAAATAATTTGTTTATATACAATTTATGCCCGTTACATCATCTATAAGCAAGTGTAATCTTGATATTCTTGTTTCATCAACTTGTTTGTCAATGATTTACACCGTTTCATATATTGTTCATACGTAGAGCATGCTCTAACGTATCCAATAAAATGAGATATGTAAACTCTGTATGCAGGTTATGACAGTATATTGCTGCATAAATAAGTTAAGTTTTCGATTGTTAGTTAAAGTTGGCACCATACAGTTTGTTGTTAGATTACCATTTACGGCTTTTCAAGTAAAATATCGTCGCCCGCGTGGGCAGTTGTTAGTGGCTAAGTAAGGAATTGATCATTGCGTCGCAGGTTTGAATCAGTGTGGGACGTGAAGACTGGTCCTTCGGATGAGACCGAATAAGCCGAGGCCCCGTGTCGCAGTAGGTGCTGGCACGAAAAAGATCCCTCACTGCTCAATGGTTGTGAGTGCCGAGTATAAGACAAAATTTGTAGCTCTCTACCGGCAAGTGGGGGCGTCAGAATCTGTTGTATCTTATCTCATCGGATATATCGTATCGAATTACTATTGTCAATTGTGATACGTCGTTTTACAAGTACAATTAATATTATTTTAAAAAACAAGTTTTATTTTATTTATATTTTTTGTATGCCGTTCAGTCAAATATTTTATAAGCATTATGCTAAGGATAGTTAATTGACTAAGGACTAATTTATAAAAAAAAATGAAAACAATCCGGTACTATTTTCTAGAATGGATAACATTTTATTATATGGAATGATACAGTCATTTGATCAGAATTTTTGATACAAGGAACATTTACAAAGGTCTTGTTTGTTCACTTCAGGGTGCATTATGTCTCCAATCATTTCGGGATTTTGAAGGAAAGACAGTTAACAATAGATTTTATGCACTATGCATAAATTGATATACCATACAAAAAAAATTTAAACTATTGGCTACTAAAACAGACATCATTAATAATTAATAACAAAGAACATTTTCATGTTATTAACGACTCAATTATTCTCAACCAAGTCTCGCTGTTTTGTATACCATAAGATAGATTGCGTCACGCTGGGACCTCGGTGTTAAAAACAATTACTGTTTATTTGAGAGATTTTCCCTTTTTTCTTTTGCAAATTTTCTGTGACTTTCTGTGACTTGGTAATCTGTTTAAGGTAGAACCTATGTCGGAAAAGTCTTTGTCACAAGATTTGAAACTTTTCAAAATGATAAATCAAAACTTGCTTATCAATCAGTTAAAAGCACATGCCATTTTTCCTTGTAATCAAATGTAGTACAACCGGTGAAACTTGGAATGGTAATCTTTTTTTTATTATATTCTGCGATTTCACATTGTCAGTCATTTTTAGGGTACTAAATAATAAAAAAAATATGAAAAATCAAATTAAACTACTTTAAACATCGGCGTTTATTAAAAAAATTATCAAATTATTTTAAACAAATATATTAAAAAATGACTGTTTGGGTTTTTTTCATGATTTATGTTCTTTGAAATTAAGGGTGAGCTTTCAACATTGTTGAAAAATGTTTTAAAATTAAGAATTTTCACGAGTTATAATTTTGTACTTGTATATCCAAGGAATAAGTTAAAGACAAAAAATATATTTTACATAAGAGAGGCAAATTTTAGCAACATAGGCCAAAATTCCAATTAAACATCATAATTTCTTTAAAACATACATACTGAATTTAAAGACAGATAAAATAAAAGGATTAATAAAAGGTATATAAAACAGTATCAAAAATTATTGAGCGAATGGTAAATTTAGCAGTATGTATTGCAATAAATTAAAGATCAAAGATTAAGTGTCAATAAATATAAAATATGTCAATTAAGAATTAACTGTACCCAAATGATATGCCTCACAAAATGCGGAATTTATATAATTTATCACATTTGCCCAAATAAAGAGAAAGTTATTTACAACAATTTACAGTCGAAAAAAAAAGTTTTTACAGTTTACCATTCTTTACTAAAGTCCGAAACTTTTATTTAATTTTCACAGGTAATTAAATTATTTAAAAAAATGTTGTTTTTTACACCGTAACATTTTCTTTCAGAAAATTTATTAAAGATAACATCTATCTATTTACATGTAAAAAAAAAAACATATCTACTAGAAAAATTGTAACCAATCACCAACCATTAAAAATATACACGAATAATTAACAAATAATTATGAAAAAGAATGTAAACTATTTCACAAAATTTTCGCACAAGTGAAGATTTCTAAATATTTTTGCATCTCCTCAAATGGTTGCATATCATTGACGGTATCACAATACGTTGTGTAATTAATTTCCCTACATGAGATTGTCTGAGGTAGTCTTGACTTTGTCCACAAAAAGTCAAGATCTAGTAAATGTAAGGTGCCTACAAGTTCTCTTATTTAATAAATGCATTAAGTCATTTATCTCTATAACCCAAAAATATATAAATTAAATAAAGGTGCATATTAAGAGTATTTTGGCATTTTTAAAATAAAAAATATGATTCTAAATTGTATTCCATAAATTTTGCTTCATTTTCTACAATTTCTACTGAAGCTGTAAAGTACGGGAACAAGTAACATTTTATCAATTATGAAATCATATTGGATATAGCACAGGCTAAACACATTCACTGGAAATGATGTCATACGACGTAGATTCAACGTTAAACTATTCTTTATAAGGTTCTTAAAGACACTGTAGTCTCTCACTTTGTTAAATATTTGGTGTCAATCAATTATAAGAAAATGTATATAAACAAACCAAAAAAATAACAAAACAAAACAAAACAAAAAACAAAAAAAAAACTTTAAAAGGACACGGTTATAATTGAATACAAATAGGAATTTCTTTTTTTTTTTTTTTACAAGAAATCCAAGAGATCTTACAACATTTGACTATGTCCTTTAATGGAAGATATATAATTGAATATTATATATATCTTATTTTTTGTCATTTTCTAATAAACTAAAAACACCTTTATGCATTTGTCTACATTACAATATCTAAGACATGTTTGAATTATTTCTACGGAATATAAAAGCATTTAACAATTTGTAACCTTGTTTGAGATGATTTTCAAAACCTCCAATGGAAAAACCAATAGATATGAATAAACGCAAGTAACAAAGAGGCACATCCCCTTGCAAAAGAGTAATTTATTACTGCCCTGTTAATTCAAAAAGAGGGCAACAATAAGCAAAAGAAAAGTATTGTCGAACTGGCTTAGGTGAGCGGTGTTGGGTCCTGTTTTGCTTAGCTACATTTATATTGCGATTTATATATACAAACAAAAATATTTAGAAGAGGTTAGACAACCAACTAGTTTAATGTATCTAAGTATGTACATTTAAAAACTATATCACTACTATACGTGTACATGTTATTCAAACTGATACGTGTATAGTGTAACTATATAAAGAGGTATAATAATCCCATTATACCAATATTAATGTGATTTATTAATTTCATATTATATGAAAGATTTTGCAATATATTAAAATTATAATTTCTTAAACCCGGCTTGAAAAGCTGGGAGTTAGAAAGTGATGGGGTGTGTCCGTTCGTATGTCTGTAATGCCTTGGGATAAGCATCTATTATCCGCAACTCCTCTTATGTGACTGATTATAACTTAATGAGATTTTCATAAAGTCTTCGTTCATAGCGCACCTCCTATTTTACAATTTCATCTGATACATTTCCGCTTTCCCATAACAATACATTAAATTTGCCATAATCATACGGGATTGTGTAGTTTTAGAAATTTCATATTAATCATTGAAATCTCTTGATATTTTGTTTCCTTGAAACACACATGTATCGTGTATTGAATAGCAGAATTCATTCCTTTCTTGAACTGCTAAATTCGTATTTTTAAATGGATGTAATAGAAGGCATAATCAATCAGATTATGGTAGTTGCGCATGCTTACAGCTAATCCTTTGCTCAATCTACTTTCAGATCATATTTAAAATTAGATTCTTTGCATCAATTTGCTAAAGAAACTCTCTCATCATTTTTACGTTTATTTACTTTTCAATAACATTCTGTAATGTTTGGACTAAAAAGTATTTTATTTTTTTGTGCGTTGCACCATGCCGTATCCGCAAAAACTGATGACGTAAACAAAATAAAAGTGACCGCACCAGGCCAATGTATTAACACTGAAAGGATCATAAGAGTTTTAACTATCATAGGACAGAAACAGTGCATTCGAAAATGTTTGCAGAATGGTCAATGCAAATCTGTGAATTATAAAAGACAACAACTCCATTGTGAACTGACGGCAGCGCTATATGGCGATTCAGAATCTTCCTTAGTTCTGGATTCAGAATGTGACTACATTGAAATGGAAAATCAGACACTGGTAGGTTCGGATTTTTATTGTCCTTCATGCTCTTTTGAGTACATCAATTTTAATATTCTATTACATGATGAGTATATGTGTAGAAAAAAATACTAAATTTTGACAGTTTACCAAATTAAAGTATCAACAAGATTTTAAAATATGATAATTAATGGGAGTACATATATCTGCGTTATTATTAATTTCAAATTGTTATATTTTAAATCTTTATGCAAAATCCAAACATGCACAGTATTTCTATTTTATGGGTCTAGTATGTGCATATCCATGTTCTTTTTATTAGATTATAGAGATAGGTTTTAAGATTTAATTTGAAATTTCAGTTCTAGTAAAGTATCTCTGCATTAAGTAACAAAAGTTTTTATTGATAGTTTACACTAAAGTAAATTTTATACTAAATTTTGTGAAGGTTCTATGATTGCATCGTCTCATGCAATCCAAAATGGGTTTTTTTTGGTTAAAAATTATGAATTTAAATGGATTTAAATTTACTTCTTCTGTATTATTCTTATTTAATGAAGATTGAACCCTTAAAATGTGACATTCATCCATTGGGGAAATAAATATCAAAGTAGCAATGTTCATTGCATTCTTATAATTGTCTTAAACATGTTTATGTACATGTGTATATTTTGGGAAGATAATAAATTTCATAGAAATGAGTCAGGGCTGAAATTGTGTGTATTTTCACTACGGATTTGATGCTAAAACTATTTAGTATAAAGAGGCAAAATAATCGCCACGTTGAGACTAAATTTTATATGAATAGAAGATTTTTTAATGGAGGATAATTAATTTTGAAACTTCTTATTTTGTGCACAATCATTATTAATTTTTTTAAAATGTAATTATTTGAAGCTTAAAAACTTTAAATTTTTAGCAAATACAATAATCCTGAACATTGGAGTTTCATCAATAATAATCAAATAAAAATTTGTAAGAATTGCGTGATTACAGGAACTAGCTGGGTCCTGTAAGTCATCATCCTGCGAAGGCCAGTGCACTGTTTTGAGCAGCGAAAAAGCTTTCTGCATTCCAGGTCGTAAGTATGAATATAACGTTATAGAAGCTATTAAAGCACAAATTATTGGTATGAAATATTGAAAACATGTCATTAATTCTTATATTATTAAAAAATTGAACACTATTGAAGGTACTTGAACTTTATAGTGATGTTCTTTGTATTTCTTTACGTTTTTGAGAGTTCCGTATTTCGCAAATGTTCAATCTATTAATTGTAATTTTGCATGCACAATCAATTTGGTGCTTACTATAAATAGTTTGACAGGCATGTGTTTGGTCATTTCAAAGTTCGTTACAAGATCTCAAGGACACACATTTCCCTACCCAGCCCCGCTCTATGAATTATGCAACGCCTTGTATTGATTGATTGATTGTATATTGTTTAACGTACCTCTTGAGAATTTTTCACCGTAAGCCGGTGAAGGGCTTCAAATTTAGACCTATACTCGGCACTCAGGGTCATTGAGCAGTGAGGGTTCTTTATCCTGCCAGCGCCTACCGTGACACAGCACCTACGTTTTTAAGGTTATATCCGAAAGACCCGTGACTTTCAGTTCTGATGCCGAGCGCTTTGCAAAGAAACAGTCACTACTTATTTTTACGTCTTAGGTTTGACGCGGCGCCGCGAACGGGAATCGAACCTGGGCCTCCCGATCACGAAGCGAAATGAAATAATAATATATACGGACAGTTATTTTAGGTATTTATCGTCTACTTACGTCATGAAAATTTTTTGATTATTGATATATAAATGCGATCTTGTACATGTAACGAATTCACCTGACCTAAACTATTTGTGTTGTCTTTTTTTATTCAAATTTTTCAAGAAAAAGGATTATTTTCGGGTGAGTTTACGAGAGAGAAAAAAAATGTTTCACTTGTGGTTTCCAGTGAGACACTTTCCTCTGCATGGCAGCTGAAATAATTTTTAGTTATTTTACGTCACATTCTATTACATCAGTAGGATGTGCGTGCAGAAAAGATACTGCAGAGGATGCAAGTGTGACATTTACGGGCATTCTTTACTCTACGATTTTTCGCTTGACAAAAAAAATCGAAGTAGATTTTTCCATTTCATTTTAAAGGTATGTCACTCTTCAAAAATTTGAAAAGTTCACGCAGAACCTCTTACTTCAAAACTATTTATGCTTATTCAATTTTTTGTAATATATTTAAATTCAACAACAAAAATTGTTCAACGTTCAATGAAAATGATTCACAAAAAGCTAGATTTATGAGGGACTATTTCTTGTGGTGGAAGGATATTTCGCGGAAAATTATGCAATTCTGCACATTTAATCAATTCAATATCTTGAAACTTTATCTACACATACTTTGACTCAAAAACATTTCCGTTATGATATGCAGGGAATATTTAAAATAGGTCTCAATTCATATTCTTAGAACAAATTTTACAACTTCCCATATCAAACATTGTCGAGAAATGAAGATATATATTAAAGAAGTCAAGATAAAATTTTCACAGTTTTTTTTTTTTGGCCCCCAAATTACATATTTTAACAAATATATTTCGAAATTGGTCATCACTCGTCCCAATGTTTTCTTTCAATATTTTAAACTACTCGATACTTGTGACTGATCAGCACTTTAGTAGTAAAAAGTTTGATACAAGAGAATATTTTAATGCTTATTTAGATCTTTAATACCCCAAATACATGTGCATGTTACTTTTTCGGTGCAAAAAGGTCAGACAATAATTAATTTGCCAGATTTGTTCAATGATTAAATATTAATCAAACCATTTTACGTAAAACTAGAGGCAATGTGAGCAATGAGCTCACTAAATGATGCCCCCGCCTCTTATATGAATAAAATGGCAGTGTCCATGTTTTGCTATGGAAAAACCAAAATATGTGTCGGATCAAAAAGTAAATTAAGAGGTGCAAAATAGCAATATGTAATAAAGATTCCGTGAAATTCACATCAAATTTCATTCAGTGGTACATGTATGAGAGGAGTTGCAGATAAGAGATAGGTACATGTACCCCAAAGCGTAGGAGACGGACGGACAGACGAACAGACAGACGACGGACATCCCAATTACTAAATACCCTCCCGCTTCTCAAGCAGGGGTATGATAATTAAAAATTCTTTATTGCTTTGGTTACATCTGGTAAAACATGATAAAGGTTAAAGTAATTAACCAAAGAGTTAAAATTTAATTGCAAAAGGTCAATTTAATTGCACAGTAGCACAGTAAGATGCATACCGACCCCCTATGAGTACTTATCCAAAATATACTTCTCAAATGAAAATTTACGAGTGACATACCTTAAACAAGACTTTGCATTGGTGATTGTATTTTTGTGCATCTCAATAAAAAAATCAGTATGGAAACACCACCACTTGCCGGTGGAGAGATAGTTGCAATTTGTTTTACCTATAGATAATTATCAGTAGACACAAATTAACAAGAGTTATTTCCCATTGGCCGCCATCTTGGTGGTCAACCTGGTAATTTTCCTTCTTTGTCTTACCAAATTTAAAAGGTTGTAGCTGATATATTAAGAGGGAAATCTTTATTGAATAAAAGTTATGAAATAAAAGAGGCTCTACCAAATGCACATTCTTCAGATGAACTATGCTTCCTATACTCCATGAATGCCAGTATAAAAAAAGTTAAAGTTGGTTGAATAATGAAGGAAAATGAGCACAATATGGGACCAATCGGAAATATCTCTTGTTAATTTAGGTCTACTGAAATCTGTCTATACTCGGCACTCTCGGCCATTCAGCAGTGAGTGTCATTTTTGTTCCATTCAACTTCTACTGCAAAACGTGACCTCGGTTTATATTTCCTCATCCAAAGGGCCGGTCTCCACGTCCCACAATGGGATTTGAACCAGCGACTTAATCCATTACAGCACGACTTTAGAGCAGCCACTCATACCTCGCCTGTGACTTAAGTGTTTAATGAAACAAATCTAAAATAATGACATATTGAGAATCTATGATCAGCATATGCAACAATGGATAAAGAGAAAGAAAACAGTATTATTTTACAAGAAAGTTGATTTTAATATTTCAATCAGTCTTTTACAATAAAATCCTATATATAAAGTGAGAAAAAATGTTTAGATTTAAAAAATAAATGTTTACAGAAAGGAAAATTTTTAACAAATGTGATTAAAGAATGTTTATTACAACAGAAATATGAAGTAATCCAGACATCTTTCTTCCTCTTTTGGAATCATCTAACTGATAGTTTTTGTACCTAGAAATGTAAATTTATATAAACATTATGACATGTTAAATATACGTGACAGGTTTTTTTTAAGGTTGTGCTGCTGGCTGGGTTCGATTTGAAAACAAATGCTACCTGTTCAACCATACAAGTCAGAATTGGACGGATGCAGACGTAAGTCAAAAGTAAAGGGCAAATGATTTACATGTAATCTTTTCTTTCGCATCCTATTGTTGGAATATTTAAGGAAGAACTACAAGATGGGTATGTTACGGCACTAACATCAGTTTGAAATGTGAACATTTTCGATTACTTTTTTTTATTCTTTGACCTTTACCATTGTATACTCATTTCGGCATGCGCGGATCATCGACTTGTATTTCTAGGGATAAACTACGTATGAACTAAATAGTTATCAAGAGCAATTTATTTACAGCAAAACTTGTATACTTTGAAAAATAGACCAAAGAACAGTGATCTATTAATCACCATTTTTTCTTTTTAACTCGACGTTTTTGAATAAGATAAAGACACTAGAGTTTCAGAGAAATAAAAACGGTTATCAAATTGCATTACTAATGGAACATATATATTTACACAGTACTACGTACTTTTATGGACATATTGTTTAAGTGTTATCTTCATTTTCAGAGTGTCTGTCAAGGTTTTAACTCAATACTAGCCGAGCCAAGAACAGAGGCAGAATCCAAATTTTTGATCAATCAAGCCTACAGCCTAGGTAAACTGTCAAGCAAAACGCGTATTTATTATTTAAAAATAACATACCGTATAAGCAGAATATTAAGCGATGTTTTAATTTTGGTATTATTAGCGAGGATGCCAAGATCGCTAAAATGTAATATTGCTAATAATTAATTGCGCTTTATTTGTTATAGATTCTTCAGTATACTTGTTAAAATCTCTAAAATTACATTTCTTTAAAAATAACATTCCAATTTTTGAGGACGAATAGCTAAATCTGCGTCACGCTAAACATTCCTCTTATACGGTAGTAGGATTTCTGATAGTTTAAAGGATTATCCTTTTTATTTACGTCAAATTTTCGATGAATTATTATCCATGATTGACACACTTGTATTTCTTGTGCGAATATTTAGCTATTTCATTTTTTCAATCAAGTAATAATCTTCTAATACATGTTCTATATTCGTAAGTGTCTATAGAATTCATTTCTAAAATCAGGGGGCGCCTTCTGGATTGGTTTAACGGACATTGCAGAAGAGGGTATATGGGTATATTCCTCTGATCAGCGTAACATTACCATTAAAGACTTTGCCGAAAATGAACCGAATCACGGTAAGGCTGGAAACTGTCTTCATTTGTGGCCGGACTTCCGTGGACAGTGGGCGGACAATCCGTGTTCAGGACGAAGTAAATTCATCTGTGAAAAAAACGTCACGCACATCGAGTAAGATGACCTAATTACATATATTAACTTTATGATTTTGCAAAAAAAAAATTGATTAATTGTATGTTTTTTGGTTCTATTTGAGAATTTTTTCACTCATATAAGACACAACCATATACCGTTGAAGGGCTTTAATTTTTAACCATTACACGCCACTTACGGCTATTGAGTAGTGAGGGTTCTTTATCGTGCCGTTCCGTGACTCGGAGTTTCGGTAAATGGTCTCATCCGAAGGACCGGCAACTTTCACGTGTGCCGAGCATGTGGCGAAGGAAAAGTTATACTACATGTACCTATTCTTATCGACTTAGTTCAGTCGCAACCGCGATTCGAACTGAAAACCTTCCGATCGCACTTGCAACCGCTCTTCCGACTAAGTTTCCGTGAACTATTGTCTGGAAATTGAAAGAGATTAAATGATTGAAAAAGGATAAGAAGTTGAAGAGACGAATGGGATGAATTAGAACATTCAAAGAAAGATAATAAAAGAAATTTTTTACTCTTTATTTGTTTTTAAAGATATATCAGTTAAAACTGCGTTTTGATGCCCAATAGACCTAAAGAATTATATCTATTGTAAGAATTCTGCACAGGAGTATTTTTTCTTTGTTTTTGTTTGTTTGTTTTGTTTTGTACAAACGCAAGGGTTTTGTCCCGACTTGTCTCTAGCGTTTGTGCTCCGTTTAATTTGTGCTTTTCTAATTATAACATATATATAATTATTCTTAAAAGTACTAAGTAAAATAATTATTTCCTCTACTTCAAATTCAATGCTTCATTTTTTTAAGAAGGGGAACCGTTTTTACCGTTACTGTTTCTGAGAATCTGTTGCCAGTCTGGATATATTATGTTCGTATGATATGGATAAAAAAAAAACTTCTGCATGTATTCAAGACCAGTTTTCTTTTCTTTTTTCTTTTTTCATAAAAAAGAAATTGCCCGATACATCTCATTAGATTAAGCTGTAGTTGTAAATAAATCATCATTTAAAAGAATTCAATATATAAAATTGTCGAAATCGTTATTCTTGTATTTAACTGATCTTTGATCTTTACCTTGATGTTTACCCTCTGTTAAGAGAGATAACTTCTGAAAAAATATCCAATTATTTTCATCAAATATTTGTTTAGCCTTCATATGATCAGTGTTTTTTAGTCATTCCTTAATTTCCCAACAAACATCTCTGCAGTATATTTTTTGGTAGTTATTGTATTGTATTTGATGAAATCATTTGCACCCGGTTTATTCATTTTTATACCATAAAACATGACTTTCTTTTATCCATTTTAAAATTAAATACCGACGTAACTGCTCATGTACATTTACAGTGTATAAACATGTATTTTATTGTAAGCATATGGAAGACGAAAAGAACTTTTACTCTTGCTTGCTAAAGGACACGTTTTGTTACAAGCATATAAATAATTACTTAGATATTTTGACTTGGAAAGGATCCTTGGAAAGGATCGACGTTTAATTCCTAAAGTATTTTTTTAAATGACTTCATGATCATTTGTATCATTATTAATTATTCATGTAAATAATATATATAATTTCAATGTTGTGGTAATAAAATCATTGCTCTTTCTAGTCGCTGTGTCTATTTCTTTAAAAAGATGGTGAGAGTTTGTTTTTTGTTTTTTAGAAAAAAATGCCTCGCTTCATACTTCGAGTTATGTTTTTCAGTAAAAACTATGTTCTTTGTTGATTAAACTTAAGGTCAGATAACCATAACTAATTGAACTACTCTTATTTTTCAAAATTTATATTACTATAATCACATACCAGGGTTAATAAAGTGATCTCACATAAAATCTTTAGTAATCAAATGTTTTTAAAAAAGATTGTATAAAAATACCTCAAAAACCATTTATTTTGAGTATTGCCTTAAAATTTCATTTAAGTGTACATGTACACAGTACACTTAAAATATGATAAACGAAACGCTAGATCCCGATTATTGCAGCACGAGAAGAATGCTTTATTGATTTTTATTGTTTTTTAAGTAGAGACGTCGACAAATACAGGTGAAGGGATTCAAATTTTAACCTTTACCTCGGCACTTACGGCCACTGAGTAGTGATCGAGTGGGTAATAAGTGTCTTTATTGTGCCAGTGTCTCTACAGAGGTTTTTATGACTGTTTTTACTTGGCATTTATAAAACAGTTGTTTGAATTTTAATATACTTGAACTCTTGACATCGACCTTGGAAATTTATCTACTTTTGAAAGATATATACCGTTTTTTTACAATGGGAATTACTTTTGATATGCTTAAGGGAGGGCTGTCAAATTTTATCAGGTTATTTCATGTGCAAGGTTCTTTCTCCCAAAACCAACATTTTCATCGATTTAACCCTTACTTTTTTTGTTAGATATACTTTAAAAAAAATTGCCGTATGGAAATTTTAATCGATCCGTAAGACCCTACAAACATCTTGACGTATGAATTCCACATGAAATCTTTTTAACTAACATGTACATGTATCCGTGAAATCTAGGTAATTTATTGATATTGATTATTTATTACTTAATTTATAATAATGTTTGTTTTAAATATTCTAACCTTTAAGTATAATGTAATGTATGAATTCATACAATTTAACTTTGAAAATTTAGTAAAACCTGAAGGTGAAGGTCAAGGGGTATTTTTTTTAACTTGCTAGGAAACATTTTGTTTCAGGCAATGCAAATACGAAAGCCCTATCTTTTTCTCAAAAGTTATTAGGGAAAAAAACATTTTTAAAAAGTAAACAAGACTTTAAGGTCAAAGTCGGGGAGGGGTTGGGGGGTCAAAATTTTGTGTATTTAGAAAGGTCTCATCAAAGGTAATGTACATGTGAAATATTAAATATTAAATATCCCATCACTTCTCATTCAAGGTTAGGAGTATGATTAAAGTTTTTGACAAGTAGATCAAACTTTAAGGTTACGGAATCAAAATTATAGTGTATTAAGAAAGGTCTTGTCACAGTTAATACATTTGAAAAATGAAAGCTAAACCTTTTTAAAAGTACATTGTAATAGCCAATTTTAATTAATGTTAAAATTTTTGAAAAAGAGGTTAAAAATCAAAATGTATAAAAAAGGCCTTGCCCCTGATAATACATATCAGTAATATGAAAATTCCATCTTCTCTTTATAAAAAGTAATGACCAATTGAAAGTTATCTTATTTCTTTAAAGAGAAGGTAAAACCCTAAACGTGTTTTCATAAAATGAGTTCTGAAGAAAAGGTTTTGTCTTACTCTCCGTCAAAAGTATACATATGCGGATCTGCTCTAACAGCACAAGATCTTCCTTAAAGGTTCCAGTTTTTATTTCCTTCTCGAACACTAATCTGAAACATAAACTCTAACCCTCTCTCTATATAATCTCGAGCTCTATATAAAATTTACTTCAGAATTGTGAAAAATACAAAATAAATTGCGAATAATATCCAGGTAGAAATTTAAAAAAAAATCAGCTTTATAAGGTAAATGCTTTATAAATGATTAATAATTATTTTTTAAAAATTACAGATACACAACTCACAGAAATCAATAAATTCATTTGGCATCCATATATTGAGGATTGAATTACTTAGTTTACAAACTTGAATGTTTTCGGCGTTGCCTGTGAATACAATATTGCCTTAGTAATTGATTATTCTGTTCTCATTAAATGTGAATGTAAAACAGAAATGTCAGGCAAAGACACGTGCTCGAATATTTTACTTCACACACCGTTAGTTCCCCTCGTCTTAAATCTTAAGGTCATATGACGGTTGATGACGTAACCATCCGTGTCTTGGATATAAATCGGAAATGAAATGCTCTGCCTCAATTCACCGTTTTCATACCTATGTTTTTCATTGTAGTTGAAGCTTTTAACTTTGACCTCGCACTGATTGGACAAACCCCTCCACCTTATGCAGTGTAATCGTCTGTTTTAAAGGTCATGTGAATGTTAAGGTCGCTAACTGGTTGTGGAATATCATTGAAAACAAGAGACCATTGGGCCACATCGCTCACCTGAGAAGCTTTGACCATTCTATTCTTAACAAGATTTCCCCCTCTTAATACCTATTGTGACCCCATCGTACCCCAAAGGTCATACTTTGGACAATTTAAAATATACACTACCCCCAGACACTTCCACATAAGTATCAGCTTTTCTGGCCCGATGGTTCTGAGAAGAAAAATTTTAAAGATTTCTCTTAAATATTTCTATGTGAAACTTTGATTCCCTATTGTGGTCCCGCCCAACACCTTGGGTCATAATTTGTACAATTTAGAATCGCCACTACCCAAGGATGCTTCCACCTAAGTTTCAGCTTTTCTGGCCCAGTGGTTCTTGAGAAGAAGATTTTTAAAGATTTTTTCTGTATATTCCTAGTATGTAAAACTTTGATCGTCTATTGTGGCCCCACCTACCCAAGAGAGTCATGATTGGAACAAACTTAAATTTCGCTGCCTGAGGATGCTTCCGTATAAATATGACCAATCATGGCTTTGTTGTTCTTGAGAAAAAGATTTTGAAAGATTTTTCCTGTATATTTCTACGTAAAACTTTAATTCCCTATTGTGGTCCCGTCCAACCCCCGGGGGTCATGATTTGAACAATTTAGAATCTACACTATCCCAGAATCTACACTATCACTACCACAGTTAATAGAAAATGGAGATGTAAGAATACAGTAAATCGTCGATCGTTATAATAGCAAGAGTTTTCAATACCTATAATGTATCCTCACAAATCTTCATCACACAATTAACTGCGTTGTTTTTCATGAAAACTCCTTATCCAACCTTACACAAATAAAAATTTGGAAAAGTATTGACAGGAAAAGAGAAACTGTTTTAAATATAATTGCAAAGATTAAGTTAAAAACAATGTTCAGATAATTATGTATAAGTTTTTGCTCTGCAGAGCTTAGCATCTCCACAAGGTGTTTTGATTTTTTGGTGATAAATGTTCCATTATGCATATATAGTTTACAACACTCGTACATAATAAGATTGGAGAGTTTATAGAAGAAAATCACGTTTAATCATTTTCATAAAGAGTATTAATGTATACTTTATATTATTTGATGCATCACAATTCTGTTTATATGATCTTCATCAACTCAATTATTTGAATATGCATGAAAAATTTCAAACCTCTATTCAAGCAATCATAAAACTTAAAGAAATCCTACTAGGTTTCCTTGATTTCATATATCTCAAATTCAAATTTAAAATTTAACTATGGATGCTATTGCCTCACTCAAGCACTCATTATTCGTTACTTCCAATTGTTATGATTATTTTGTTTTGATAAGAACAAATCACTCATTTTTTCGCTGTTTTTTTTTAAATATACGCTCTTCTCTCCATTATTGAGAGTGTAAGGATTTGAATCAAGATAAAATAAACAAATATGAAAATAAATGTCTGTATAAAAATTTTCCTAAATGCATACATATTTGTATCTGTAATTTTTTTTATACAATTCAGTTTTCTACCACATTAGAAAGAAAACCATGCGAAGTGATAACTCGTAAATTTTGTTTGAGGAAAATCAACGAGAGAAGCATGTCTGTTGCAACAGTAAATAACGGTTTACACTATAAAATGATTTTTTAGATTTTCGAAAGAAATATGAAACTTTCATATATACAATGTAATTTGATTACTATACAATTTTAATTTCAAGTGTTAATTTCAGTAATGCTATGAACAATTTTTCAATGAACAATCTGTCCGTCATGAAAGAAAAAAATAAATGAAATTCAAACTATTTTTATTGAGAAAACCATGTAAGGAATGCAAAAATGTCAATAAAAAATAATGAAAAAGTACAAAAAAAGTACATGGAAACAAAAACAAAGATACCCTAAAAAGACATTAAAACAATATATAAGCGGGAAAAAATATCAATCAAAACATTATCGAGTTTACTTTAAAATAATAATATTATTGTTAAATTTTGAAAACTCGACATAAATGGACATTCAATTAAAGATAATTTAATCAAAAGTAGGTATTCCGAATCCACCATTAATTTTCGAAATAGCAAATATTACGTCTGATTTTTTTAAATGCATGTTTGAAACAAATCGCAGTGAAAATAAATAATATCAATGAAGTTAAGACAAAAGGAGATCTGCCATTTGGGCATGATATAAGAATTTAAAATATAAATAAAACACAAAAGAAAAAAAAAACGAAGTAAAACAAAAATTCATTTTCGTGTGCTAATCTAAATTTAATTACAATGTATTCTTTTTTCTTTTAGGCCACATCCCATTTTAAAAAAAAAAACAAAAAAAAAAAACAATAAGTAAAAAATAAGCCAATACTGTATCAAATAAAACAAATAATACATGGTTTATATTGTCTTCTGAAAACATAGTTAGTGACTTTTGAGGGTAAACTTCCTTTGACTAGAAATTGGCGTACACACTGTCATTTCTCAAATATTCTGCAACAGCCTCATGACAAAGCTGGTATTCCTCCTAGAACAGAAAATAATTAAAGTGCAATATTTATATCATTTCATATGAGTTTTTTTTAAAAAACTGGTAAAGATGTCGTTGATAATTTATTTAATGATGAATTATAAATCCGTCTTGATTTATTTTTTGTAAAACTCTATTACAATGAAGGTAACAGAGTGTAAGCAACTTAAATAAAAATAACAAATGGAATGATCCTCTTTCTATCCCTTTTATGAGGCTGTTTCAACTGTCATCAAATATTGAAGAATATTACCCATATTAAGTAAACATTCATTAAAGTAAAAAAAGTTTTATGAAAATCACTTATAATTCTTATTTGATGCATAATGTTTAAACTTTTCAAAAAAAGCAGATCGCAGAAAAATGGGATAATGATGTAATTTCTTACCAAGGTAGACACAAACTCCGGTCTCCGGATCTGAAGTTGCCGTGTGATGGTGAAGATGTCCACTTCCTGATCCATGGAGAGTTGTTCTAGAGCGTTATAGACTACGCAAAATGACCCACAACGAGTTGCACCATCACTATAAAAAATGAAAATAGAGACATTTACATTTAAACAGTTTATATCTCATATTATCAAAATATCTAAGCAGTGCTCATCAAAATAGAAATTGTATCAGATTTTTTCTGCTTTTAACAGAGAGTCTTGTCGTTACACAGTAAATTCAACGAAAGACAATAAAAACACGTGCGGTATAATAAGGAAAGTGAGAAATTGGTTACTTAGTAGCGAGCGCAGAGAGGCTCGTCACTGCGAGCTCTTAAAGCAACGCCTGGGCGAAAAGAAAATTCGGACTACTGCACATTCATTCGTCAGATTGTTGTTCCTCAGTAACTCTGGACCCACAATGCATCACTTGTTAAAGCTACTTTCTCGCGAGAATAGCAGCAAACGTTCAAATAAAAGTTAATACGCTTTGATTATATCAATAAATATTGAAGATAAATAGTAAAGAGAACGTTCTTCCTTTTTTCAGCACTGTTCAGGTTTCTTTTAGGAAATGTAAACTTACATTCGCCGTTAAGTGACACATCAAATTGCACGTGAGGGTTGACAAGCCCGGTCTCACATAAAACGAAAGAAATATCTGGGCTCCCCATAACGGTCGCACCGTCAACATATTAGATTCACACTCATGTTTTAGCGCATTATTTACAATAAGATCTTCCCTTTGATTAATACTACCTTGAAAGTACGAGCAGTCTATTTCCGTGATCAAGGCTTTCACTTTTTGCCGCCTTTACAACTTCCACTAAGTCTCTTTTATCTGCACTAGTGAGCCCTTCTTTCCATTTCGGGCATCCAAGCACAGTCACTCTCAAAGAACTGCATCCCTATTTTGCAAATAAAGTGTATGGTACATGTACATTAGAGGAACAAAATGAATAGCATTTTCTAAGAATGAACAAAAAAATGTTTTGAATAAATATTGCTGTTTTTGTCACAAACCTTGGGCTTAAGAAGTATATTTGTTTTGGAAACCTGTGGAGATTCTTCACATGAATTTAGCTTAACTGTAAAATTTCCAACAGTTTTCTTCATGTTTTTGGATGGGATCCAGAGAGAGAACTACAAATAAGGAAAATATTTATGTTTAAGGATTTTTTAAAGAAAAGATTTCATAAAATCACTACTAATTTGTGAAACATTAAAAAAAAGCCAAAGAACAAAGTTCACGTTTTCTTTTTTGGCCCTGTGAATTTCTGATAAAACTGAAACTGTTTAGTTTTTGGTAACAATGCATTGAATACCACTTAGATCTTTGGTGATTTTGTATCTATAAAAAAAAGACCTCTGATCTAAAATATGCAATTAGTACATGATAGAACTATTTCTAAGGATTAAAAGACGTGTTTTATTATTTAGATCAGAGAGTGCGCTCATATTATTTTTCTTCACCGAATGTACTCAAATATACCTGTTTACCATAAAATTCAAGAACATTCCAATTTCATAAAACATTGCAATTTCATAAAACCTGTTCTTCAAGACCTGGACTTTTACGAGAAAAATGTTAATAGGAAATGAAAGCACTTGATCTCTTTTTTATTTTAATGTTCCAAATGGATCATCAAGTGTTACATGTAATCAATCAATTGGTATATCTACACGGCCTTTTTTATGCATAAAGTGAACAGATCTCTTTAATTATAAATATATATTTAAAAATACGCTTTGTTCAAATTTATTGAAAATTGCTGAACTTACCGTCTCCTGAAGCATATTATTATTTTTTTCTTTTTCTTATAATTCCGTATGTACATGTAATTCAAATGATGTTTGTTTGTTTTGTTATAAAACGTTAAATGCCAAGAATTTTGGACATTCCAATGTCATTATTATATAAGCTGCAATCTTTTTTTCAGAACTACAAACACCTGAAATGTTACTTACAGATTCCAAATCAGATAATGGACAAAGGAAGACAACTACATGGACGTTCATATCCATTATCAGCCTTAGGAAGTCTTCTGTGTATTCATGTAGAGGATATTGGGCACTAATGAGGCTATCGTTTTCTTTATAAGACTATAAAAATATAATTCCCTTTCAGGAAATGTTTCTTTAAACATGTACTATAAATTAAACCTCGAACTTTTAAACCAAGAAAAATTTGGTGAATATAAATAATATTGTGTAGGAAAACCTTTAGCATATATGTATTGGATTCTAGGCTTTTAACATGTTAAAAAATAACAAAAATATGTGTTAAAGGGGCATGGACACAGTTCACCTAAAAATTTTCAAACTTATTTTTTTCATTTTTACAAATACTTACGAGGGCTGTTCGGAAATTATTGAGACATTGTGTATATTTTTCTTTCTAATGAACGTCTTTCGGGGAAATTTTGCATATACGTTTGACAAACATTAAGAATTCATAAAAGCAAGATATCATTTACAAATATTAAATTTCATGTTTTCAATGGTATAAAAATATATCAATGGTAGGGGTACCCGGAGCAGTCACAAAATCAGATACTGAAAATATGTATCATCAACGTTCAACCCCTTTGTGGACCCATACTAAGAACAGAAATAATTCAATTTATGTATCTAATATTTTAATTTTATTTTGACTTCATGTTGAGCAAGTTTGTTGGAATTCTGAACAGGAATATGGAGATCATTAAAAAATCAAGCGCGGTATAGATTCTAATGACGACAAAAAAAATGATTTTGACAATAAGGCGGAGCAGCGAGAGACCTGAAATTTTGTGTACCCTATGTAAAACTTTTCTTTCCAGACTGAATAACCTGCTAAACATTAACAAAAGGAAAACGTGTCGAAGTGTTTGTTATTTCATATGTATGTACTTTTTTAATTAACTTATAATTCAACCAAAGAATAATCAAACGCTCCGGACAACCATCAATTTGTACCGCTACGGAATTAAACACGTTGACCCTCCCTGCATAATTCGACACTGCATGGTACTAAATCATCCTGTACATATGACGCATGAAAAATTTAAACAAGTGAAGAAACAGATCATTTCAAAGAATCGTTTAAAAATATAGACAGTTTGATTTTGTATGGTATGTATGATAACAAAGGAAGGAGAGTAAATGCTTCCCGATCGTTCACATGCAAAAATATCCCCGGCTAATATGACGTTAAAATGACGTACTGATGCGCTCCGGGTGAATAGACATGTGCATGTTAATGATTTCACCAGAAATTATCTACTTATCCTAGAAATCAGAAATTTTGTATAGGTGTTTAATTTATTCGTTCAAGGTTGACAAATTTTCCTGAATTTGTCTCTGTTTTTGATGGAGTTAAAGTAAATGTCTCAATAATTTCCGAACAGCCCTCGTAACTAAGGTCTTTCTAATGATTATTAAAAATTTGAACTTCATTAACTGAGATACAAGACAGATTAAGAGCTCCAAACCTTTGTTATGTAAACAAGGTCCGTGTCATGTTTTTGTTTACATAGGTTATTATACTAAAAAATGTCCATTCAAAGCAGATAATTTCATTAAAAAAGTTTATTCTATACGTCTAGACGGTTTCCAGTGTTTTGCTGAATTTCATGTTGTTATAAATATGATATTTGCTACATGTAAACAAAAACAAGGCACGAGCTTTGTTTACATTATGAAGAACTTTAATGTTTAATTATGTTAAAACTGCGTCAAATGCATTATTATGATGGTGAGAGTTCCTAGATACTTGCTACTTATAAGATACTTTTGAATTGTGAATATCAGGAAAAATATTTTACATTAAAAGTACAATAAAGAAAATGCCTGAATGAAGCTACAAGAGCAGGAGTTATTGCCATTGTCAACATTTTTTAAAGATTGAATAACTGATTAAATAAAGGAAATATGCACTTTTAAATTCTTTTAATTAACAATACTTATCATTACACTTATGGAAAATCATTCTTTCAAAATATATTGTTCTATTGGATATACATTTAAAAACAGTTTTTGCAAAACCTTATTACATCACAGGAGGGTGGACTTACCTTAAGTAGAAAAGATACCTTTTTATTAAAAACCTAAGGCACCTTGGAATTATCGTTCTTAATGAACGACCAATGTTCGTGGATTTCCTGGGTCACCCTTATACACGAAAAAATATCTCCAAGAACAATTATTTAATCAAAATGTGTACTGTGCACAGGGAAATTTTCTCCCCCGTTTTTATTTTCTACTTACAAGAGGGCGAATTTAAAAAAAAAAAAACACAGTAGGATTTCTTAAAAAGAATTCTAACCGGGCGAAATTATAACGGGGGAAATGTAAGTGTGAAAGGGCAAAAAATTCCACGGGTTTGAAAATAACCCTGTATACCGTATTCATTTAATTGTTCATATATTAATAATAAAGGTACCAACGAACATACCTCAGTGAACACAGTATGCTTACCCACTTACACTGATCTCCACGAATTAAAATTATATCGAAGAAGTTTATGTATAATTCAATGCGATATTCTCACTGATATATAAAACTTAACCTGGAGAAACACAGCATTGTAATATGTTGATCTCCCTTCCGAATATGTTAACCGGCACATGAATTCCTCAACTGAAATGAAGGATTAATAAAGAAAAATCATCATACATATTTTTCATTCTAGTCAGTTTTTTTTCAGATACAACCTTCATTCAAGCTTACTGTACAACAAATAATGGTAATACTGTTGCTTGGCGAATAATAAGGATAGTTTTAATTTCGTTATGTTCGCACTTTGCTATTAATTTTCTTTGTGAAAATAAAGCCATCGTGAATGTGATTATTGGTTTATAAAAACGTTTAAATGCTTATAGAAAATTTTGAATTAATATCTCCCAGCGTGAAATTAAAACCATCATAATTGGTAATTTTTGAGATACCGTGAAATTTTAACACCATGGAACTATAAACGATTTACAGTTAATGAAAAAAAAAATCGACACTTGTCATTTTAAGAAGTTAATAAGTGATAAAAAGTTTTGGTAATACCAGGAAGTACATATTTTGAGTAGTTAGCTTCTATATTGATACTTCCGGATTCAAAGTCTTCTTCTATATAAGTTTTCCGAACAGACATCAGCTCCTAAAATAGGTAAAAAAAAAATGAAAGAAGAAAATCAATATACTGTGAAATCCCAAATTTTCGTGGGATCAAATTTTGCGTGGTTATAGTAAAAACTATTGGTTCGTGGGGATTTGAATTCGACGATGAAGAATTGTTTTGTAGTTATGTATTGGATATTTTATAATTCGTGATGGAAAATGATTTCGTAGGTCTCATCATACCGCAAAAACAACGAAAATTGAACCCCACGAAAATTTGTGTTTTCACAGTATGTTTAACTTTAAAGTTATTGAATAGCTAAGAAAGTCAAATTATTGAATGGCGCTTTAGAAAGGATCAGAGGATGAACCTCTGCAATTCAATGACATTTCAATTGATTCTTCAATTCATCGTGTGTTTTCATTTGAGACACATGTACCTTAAAATCTGAAGACAAAGGGTTTGAAGTGACATCTGCACAGTTTGCATAGCACACATTGTCTTGACTTCCTTGTACAATTTGCTCAGTTGTCATGCATCTTGATTTCCCCAGGAATGATTCGTTAAGTAACAGATAGACAATTTTGTATTGTTCCTGGAAAAAAAATATGATGAGATATTAGGTTTCAGTTAAAATTAATGTAGTATAAATTTCACAGAAATATATTTATTTTAACGCTGAAATATCTAAAAAAAAAATGTCCGTGTGTCTAAATATAACAATGAGCAAACGACAAATGTCACGGATTGATAAATGATAATCGGTCGCTCATGACTTTCTTCACACCTGATCCAATCGCTGATGTGTTGAGAGGCCAGTGCTTGCTCTGCAGTTTGTATTATTTTAATGGACACCAATCCTTCATAACTATTCGTAATAGTCAAATATGCATAACACTACAATTCATGTACAATGTAGTAGTTCGACTGTCACATTCATGTGCACGATTAAATTAATTTGATATGGTTTATCTGTTAAAGTCGAATTTATCAATTATGCGAGGCTTGTCTCAGAAAAACGCGAACAATATCAATATCAAATGCATGAATTAAATGATCCGTCATTAAAATTTTGTATCAAGGTCAAAACTTTGGAATCAAAATATTTCGCGGTTGGTCAATTTTCGCTGATTTAGTGGGTACCTTTCATCCTTGAATTTACAGCCATCACCAATTAATACGTTAGTGTTATGAAATCATTTTTCCTATCTTAATTTTAAAAAAAAAATACAGGAAATTACGTCCCCACCAAACTTTTAACAATTTAGGCAATCTACAAATTTTAGACCATTCATATTACTAACGACAGCTTAGTTGAAATATCTTTAATATACAGTGGCTGGAACGTTATTGTTGACAACTTACACGAACGATCACGTTACACGAACGATTCCGCACGATTAACGCACGATTAAACCTGTTACACGAACGATCTTTCACGTTCACGATTCTACACGTTACACGATCTTACACGATTTTTAACGCAAACGCACGATTCTTCACTCAAAATAGTTTAAAATATTTAGGAATCAATATTTTCGAAACGAAATACGGCTTAATACTTATTTAAGATTTCAAAGAAATATCAATATTATTTCATAGACTTTGAAGAAAAAAACGGAAAATGATATTTCTGTTACTAAATATATGCAAGACTTAATATTTGAGATTAAAAATAATTATTTCTAAGGTAATTCTCCGATTAAAAAAAACGGATTTTGTTCGTTCTATTAGACGATGTACATGTTTGTGGGTCGTATCATTTTATTGAATTGGATATCATGATATGCAGAAAGTGGATACGATTGAATAAAAATGGCAGAATGGAATGACTTAAATTATAATCACAAAATTTATCCTTATGTTTCCAATGCTTCAATGTCTGATAAACTTGCCAATTATTCAACTTTTTTATTTGCAGAAATTTAAAATTAATTAATTACAAATAGGCTCAAGAGATAAACACAGATAATCAAAACTCCTGAAAATCATGCCGTGTCCATGTATATTTGTCGACCAGCTAGTTATTTAACCATTGAGAAATAATTATTTCTTTGTAAAAAAAAAATCTATTTTCAATGAATTGATTTCAAGATTATCTTGACCACAATAAGAAGTTAATAATAATTAAAATCATATTTTTTAAAAAGGCGTTAAAGATCTAAGTACGGTTTATCACAATATCGATCGCGCTATTTGACGAGAACTTAATATTGTACGATTCACTATCTTACTTGTTTACGGGCGACAATTAGTTCGTTCTGCATTCTATTATGTAAATTGCGCTTTTTCATTTTATTTGGATTTTAATTAATAAATTAAGAAAAACAAACAAGGGAAATGCTTATTTTACAAATAACATTCCGATAAAAACTAACAAAACGAAATTTACACGATTCTAAACGCACGATCTCGCACGATTAAAAACGCACACGATTGAGTCTGATACACGAACGATCTTGCACGTTACACGAACGATCACTCACGATACACGAACGATTCTACACGATTGGTTTGTCAACAATAACGTTCCAGCCACTGTAACTGGGAAAAAAAATATTGTATAACATGCTTTTGACAACTTTCTCGTATTTTTGCATTAAGTTACATTCAAAATATCATTGATATTAAAAAAAATAATCATGCTTTTATAAGAATAAATAAAATAATAAAACTTACATCCCCTTGTATCATGTTCATTCTGTCTTTTCTCATAGTCCTGACGTACATCGGTACATTGACTTTACCATTTATCTCCCCTTCCCGGTAGAGGGCGTCTAGAGCTATATATGTCCCGGTTCTCCCGATTCCGGCACTAACATTTTTACAAAATTTAATTGCCTTTAGAAAAAAATGAGTGAAGTTTCTTTGTGTAGGAAATATAGAAAGAAAAAAATGAGAGAGAAAATAGAATGCGAAAATGAGAGTGTTCGTTAAACCTGCAGTGCACAGCAATGTATTTTCCAGTGTGTTTAGTGGAAACTCTCATCACGTGACGATGAAACACAACAAGACTGAGTGGGGCAGGTACTCCGTGATCTGGCCATCTTGTATAGTGAAACATCACAACTTCCCTATCTTTTTGATCCTGCAAACATATTTTAGATTCTTAATTATTACGATTTCAAACAGATGTTTTGGTAAACATGTACGGCAGCTTCAAATTTATCTTTTCTTTTTTTTTGGGGGGGGGGGGGGAAATAAATTAAGCTATGTAATCTTCAGGTTTGGAAGAAAATATCAGGGATAAGAAAGTAAATTCTGTTAAATTAAAAATGAATTTCTTTTTTTCTATCAGAACAAGATCTGGAAAATGCTAATGATTTTTTTTCTAGCCATTATTCCATTCAGTTGTCCTTGTAACAAGGTAACGCGTGTTAATTTTTAATACATCGGCTTGGCCGAAATCAGGTGCCCATGTTGGTTGCAGATTAACCAAAAATTGAGTCAAATGAATATTATTTCAAGTATGTTCTATGTAACACTACATCCCTTTGCCACATTGTCTAAAATTTCTGTCCATTCTGTCCAGATTTTACTCTTACTAAAACAGAGACCCAAGTGGGTTACAGACTAAAAAACAATCCCATTCTATAGAAAGGCATTTCCAGTAAAAATGTTACAATATATAGAGGACATGGATTAATCTGTCAATCTTTGAGTGTTTTTCTACACTTAATATTTGGAAATTTGAAGAAAAAATAAATTGAGATACTTTAAATTTTCTAAAGAAACTGTATAAAGGAGTGAGAATTTCAAACTTATTTAATAATACTCAATAATACTCAAAGAAAAAAAAACTATTTCAGGGAATTCTTTATTGACTATTTTGAGACCCTTGGCTACGGACTATACAAAGAGTTATTTTCATTTAAGGAGTGACTCTAGAAAAAATAGTTTCTTGTATCAGTATAAATTTGTTAAAAGTATCATCTTGGAGTTACATGAGTTTGAAAGATCCTATCAGTTGGATATTAAATATAAATTTATACAAAAATCCTGTGAAATTTAACAAAATAAACTTAAACTTAATATAAGTTCCAATACGAGTAAAATATGAATTGTCAGAACAAAATGATACATGTCAGAACTACATGTAATTGGTGTTTTGATAACAAAATATTGTCTTAAACCATCTAAAGACCAAGAAAGAACTTTAATTAAGCATCAAAGATGGATGCATTTTATAAGAACACTACGGACTACAAAAAGTTCTTTTGAGGACAATCATCTTAAAGAAAATATAATAGTATAATTAATTCTTTGGCAATTTTTATTATTATTTTGGTTATCTACAACAGTTCACAGCACTTTGACTGAGTATTTATAATTTCATGCTCAAAGATAAATTATCTAATGTACTGTGTACCTCCATGATCAATGCAAAATGAAATTCCAGTTCAACTAATAATTAAAGCATAATTGGTGTTCAAGCTATAATGAAAATAGCAAAATAAGAAGTAACTAAGTCAAGACCTGATTCTTTTTGGAGGGATGGGGTTACAGACGTTATTGCTTCATACTTTTTTCAGTTTAATTTTAATGTTAATACATATTGCTCAATGTGGTCAGTCAAAAAGGTCAATCAGTATAGAGTTTATGATCAAGATCATATAGTGTATTTCATAACAAAAAGAACAAGATTGAACATTTGAAGTTAAAAGAAACATAGAATTTCGATATTTATTTATAAAGCTTCAATGCTTTTTTACTTTAAATTAACAATTAGTGACAAGTAGATTGGGTGGTGCAATCTTCAGACACTATAATTTTAATTACAGTCGATTATGTATTTAAAACATTGCATTAGTTCGAATAAACATATTATTAAATTGTATAATGTATCGGACTTTTTCTGGTAGTTGTAATATAGGGGCTACGGACTATACAGGGCTATGGACAACAACCATTCTTCTATAACTTCATTAAGTGTTGTCGTAAAAGCTTTCATTACTGTTTTTATTCTTCACTGGTAACAGTGAAAATATATAACAAGAGCATTATAAATTATACATTCTTCTGTTGAACATAAGCTATCATGCAATATGGGGCTACGGACTTTACAAAATATTAGATCAGTATGGAAAAGAAATTTCAAAATGTGCACACAATTAACCATATAACCACTATATTTTTCTTATAGTACTTTTTTCTTAAGTAAATTAAAAGTTTTTAAACACATTTTTTATTTTTTTTTCTGCTAAAAATTATAAATTTATTTAGACATTGATATATCTAAATTCATATAACAAACTTAAGGTACCGGTATATCTGCACATATTTATTCATGATTTTCACAATTTTTTATCCTAGGCTTTTATTTTCTTTTTTGTAAAAAATAAACTTAACTAGAATGGTTTCTCTATAATAAATTTAATCTATTTTGGAATGTTTCATTCAAATTAATTTTAATCAACCATTTTTAAAAATGTAAAAATAAATCAAGTGCAACAGCATAACACTTCAAAAATTATAAATTTGAGAAATCATTCTGTTGTTTTTTTCAAAGATGCAGGAACTCTAATATATAATATAATAAACCAATGGTAAGCTCTAACTCTGCTCTTCGCAATGCAATTTGAGACATTTAGATTAATTGTAACTTTGAAGAGTTACATCTATATAACAACATTCATGTGGAAATGTTCACCTGATCTTGCCAAGCCGACATGCATTTACAACTGAATGAACATTACGCACAGTGAAAGATCAATTATTCTTTGTTCGTGGAAATTAACATGATATTTTGGGGGGCATTTTGCAGATTTTTTTTTCACGAATATTTGTCTTGGATTTCTTCCCATATAAGCATAACTTTCTACTCTTGTTTATTGAATAACGAATTTCATTTTGCTCTCACCAAAAGATTGTAGACCTTGAAATGTCTTTTAGTGTAATTTGCATATACTTTTTCTTCCATGCTTCTGACATTAAATCCTCCATCCTGTAACTTGTCGTTTATGTTTGGCCAATACTGTGAGCATTTGATCTAGATATAGAGATAAAATCCAGTTTAATTCATTAATTCATCACATTATTTTAGTATTATATTAAGTGGATTGAATCAATATATTGATCGAAATAAAGAAAAAAAAATAATGTGTGATGTTATTTCTTCCTAAATAAAGGAAATTATTTTATGATTGTTAGACATTAAATGAATAAGGTTATTCAAAATTTTAATTACTAAACAAATGACATGCAAAAATAAACAACGCTTCAAGAATAATCTTGACAAAATTTATCTGGGGTTGACATACTTCATGTTATATGGGGAAAAACAAAACACAAACCAAAATGCAAACAAACAGAAAAGATATGACTTATGTTGTGTGTATTTTTCAGCCACCTTTGCGCCTTCTTTGAGATTGGTCAGACAAACAATAATAGAAACATCCTCCTGCCATATCATTTTCCAAAAATCAGCAATCGTCTTAGGCATAGGACCTAACAAATTAGTAATATACAAGGAATGAAGCTTATTCCAACTTATGTTATACGATATAACATAACTTGAGGCAGTTTACGCTTAAAAATCCGTGAAGCGGTTTATAAAAGAGCGTAAACTGCACCAAGTTATTGTTATTTCGTATACCATAAGTTGAAATAAGCTTCATTCCTTATAATTTAATTTCAATGTAGACAATGAGACCTTTTTTTTCCTTCTGAAAAAGGCTTCAAATATCGCATAATTAAAAAGTTTACGTCAAGCGGAGTACTACGTTTTTGACGTAATTCATTGTGACGTAGGCAGGTTATGTTATACAAAATAGATTAAACCGTTTAACCAATCAAATGACGTATTGCAACTAAAATTAAATTATATAACAATAACATTTTTTTCTTCAAAAAATACAAAGAAAACAAATTCATATAAAGTGAAACAACCGGAAGTTAGAAGAAAAATCTAAATTGAAGTAGAACAAAGAAATATTTTTCTAAAATTTCAAAAAAAAGTATTCTACTTTACTTATAAAATTCAAAATTCACATATATATTAATCTATTTTTATAAATTAAAGATATTTCTGTATACCTTGCGTAGCAATGTAAGAACGTTTTCCTTGGACATCCTATAATTATAAATAGAAAAGCAGAATCATAGGTATTTCAATGTTTAATACGCTTGTTGTATACCTAGAAAAAGGATTAAAACAACATTTACAATAAAAGTGAAAGAAGACGTACGCTTAATGTTTTTTAATATTTTCGCTTTCAAAATGCTTTCATAATTATGTAAAATATGTATATTATCTAAACAAACCTCTATATAGTTAGCATTGATGTAATCCCCTTCATTAGATGATGATGTTTTCAATATGACTCGAGAATGGTCATCTGTAGGTATCGTGAAATTAAAATGCAATTATTTTACGAAATGAATGTTTGTGTTTCTAAAAAAATAAATGGATGTCTTGGAATTCTTATATTCTTACATGGAAACGTTGTTGTGTATCTATTTTTAGATTTGTTTTCTGGTCGTTTGGCTTCTTCACATGGATGAAGTTCACCGTTTGGGATATCCTGTAAATACATGTTTCGTTACTGTTAAAAGACAACATTGACAGGGCTGGGTGATCGTGGCCATTTTCAGACTATTTTGATCTCCTTTAGAAAAAGAGTTCTACATAAAGATATACAAAAATTATCAAATTTTAAAAATAAAATTTATGAAATTTTTCTTTGACAAATGATAATTGACAGCTTGTGATACAATATCTGATAATATAAGATATATCTAGTGATTAATTTGATGACCTCACAGCCTCCTTAGTCATTTTCAGTGATTCAAAACCTTAATTACAAAAACCTCGATGGGTTTTTGGAGGACTCTAATTTTATAAACAGTAACCAGTATGTTTCTCCTTCACATGTTTCAGATTTTATTAATTCATATTGAATGTTACAAAACTCGATGAATTTTTGGATTGCTTTACCTTTATAATAATAAATCTATACGTTACTCCGTTACTTACTTTCAGATTTTATTGCAGTCATACCTGATATTCATGTTGAAAGCCAATGTCATCTGTTGCTGACATTTGAGATATAATGGCTGGTAAATTATTCACTGGTATACATTCATTGGTTGGTGGCCCTCGCTTGGCACGCTCGTTTTCATCTTCTGAGTTATGAACAATGTCTGTATTAATTAGGTTGCTGTCTGGTAAATATATGTACATTTAACATTTTTTGTATATATTGCATTTTTCTTTCTTACCTTCTCGTATAAACAAAGGTTATTTAACAAGAGCCCAAGGGGCTACATCGCTCACCTGAGCACATCGGTTAAGAAAAAGCATAAATCAGATCAGAATTGAAACTATATTTGGGGGCTTGAATTTTAGAAATACTTGAGAATGCCTCCATATCAATATAGCATATAACTTTGCTGTTCTTGAGAATAAGTTTTTTTTTAAAGATTTCCCTATATATCCGATGTAAAACTTTGATCGGCCATCAGGTCCCATCCTACCCCCACGGGTCAGGGTTTTAAACTCTTTTAATCTACACAACCTGAGATTCAACATGAGTTTCGTCTTTCCTGTCCCTATGGATCTTGAGGAGAAGATTTTTAAAAAAAAATTCCGATATATTCCTAAGTAAAACTTTGATCGGCCATTGTGGCGCCACCATACCCCCGGGGGTCATGATTTGAACAAAGTGGAATCTTTACTACCTGAGGCTGATTCAACATGGGGTTCATCTTTTCTATCCCAATGGTTCTTGATTCCCATTGTGGCCCCACCCTACCCCCGGGAGGTCATGATTTGAAGAAACCTAACTTTTTTCATTCCTGGTTCCTGAGAAGAAGATTTTTAAAGATTTTTCCTATATATTCCTATGTAAAAATCGTCTGGTTTGGCCCTGTCCTACTCCAAGGGGTCATGATTTGAACAAACTTAAATCAACACTACCTACGGATGATTCCACATGAATTTCATCATTCCTCTGTCAATGGTTCTTGAGAAGAAGATTTTTGTCGTCTTAGCCAAATTCCCTTTACTCGAAATGATCAATTCCGAAGTTACTTGATATACACATATGACGTCCTCGGTGGTAGATATTGATGAAAATGACAGATACAGCATAAAAAAATCAAAAGAATTTATTTTTGTTAATGTTTACACTTTTCCATTCATTTTCTAGAGTTAACTTACATCTCTAAATACCTATATTACGAAAACGTGCGTTCTAAAATTGACCTTATCTCGCCTAGTATAGCATCATACATGTAATGTTTCACTGATACATTCTGTATGCTTCCTTATTACCCCTGCTATTTCACAACAAAGAGATTTTAAGAAAAAAAAATGTATAAGATTTCATTAAAAAGGATGGTTGCAAATAGGTTGAAGTTTGAACACATTAAATGTTACAAACTAATTATATTTTAGAACAAGATATATAGAGAAAGATAGAAGAGTATCATAAAAATTGCTGTACTACTTGAAACAAATGATATAATTATATAAAATGAACAAATAGAAAAAAAAATGTCCAAAATACTAATAACTTATATATGTATGGCCTTACGTTCTGAAGAGGATTCCCTGTTCACGCTTTCTACCATAGAAATATGCTTCATGTTAAGTATATCTTTCTGTTTAGCTGAAGTCTCTGAAGATTTTCTTTTATATCTACAAATGAAAAAAAAATAATCCTTAATGTAAATTTTCAGTTTAAGTTTTTATTGCGTGAAAAAGAACAATCTCATGTAACAAAGTTGTAAATATGAGGGAGAGGACAACTATTGCTCACGAACCTTGCTATTAATACATACCGAATAAGTAAAATAACCACAACAGCAATAATGATGACAACTGCTAACGGAACAACAACCCCAATAGCAATGAGCATATCCGATGAAGCAGTATTAGAAACCGGGTAGGCTCGAACTATTCCTAAGCGAAAAAAGCAAGGCGTAATTTATTTAGCCTTTTCATAAGCTTGTATTGGATATATTAAAATAGGCTGCATGCGAGAGAAACGCCACCTTTTAATTCCCTCAATTAAATTGTAATTGTGTGTGCAGTTAAGTAAACTTTATGACTTATTATAGTAAAAAAAAATCAAAAACAAAAAAAGTAATGTAAATAAATTAAACAAATGAGTATCATAGTTGCTGAATAAGAAATACGTCTTTTTGAACCTTGATTGCATTTTTCTCCATAAGCTTCTCCTTTACAACCAAACAAGCAACTTCCGCTGATTCTGTCACATGTACCATTAACACAATAATCACTGCATGGGGTTTGACAGTCCTCTCCGTATGAATTAATACATTCTAAAGAATCAAATGAAAACATCAACTGCCTACAAATCTTTCATAATTGTATTATGTCTGAAACATGAATGTTTAATTTAGAAAAAAAAATTGATGATGTTAATTTTCATATGCTGTCATTGTTTCATCAATTGATCAAACATATTTAGGATAGTTTAAACAAAACAAATGTAAATCAGGTACCATTTTTTGAATAATTGAACAAATATCAAAACATCTAGCACTTGGAATATAAAAATGTACATCTAAATGTAAAATTACCTATTGTGCAATTTGGTGACCCTTTCCATCCAGCTGAACATTTACATGATCCATCAGTATTCTTACACACAGAGGGACGGATGCAATTTTCTGAGCAATTTTGTGAACAATTCGAACCATAATAGCCCACATCACATGCTAAAAGTACATTTCGTGATTCTTATTTATCTGTTCAGTATTAAATGTTTTAACCAAAAGAAAAACGGTTAGCATTTCTACATGTATACATGATCTTCCGTTGAATCCATGATACATGATATGTTTCATATTCAATTGCAAGATATAATTCAAAATAAATTATGATATATTAAAAAAAATAATTTGAATTATCATTAATTTATTAAGAGAAATATATACATGCGAATGTATTTGGCTTTCTTATATGTTTTTCTTACATATGTTACAAATGTTTCCAAGGAATCCGTCATTACATCCCTTCGCGCACACTCCGTTCGCATGGTTACATACCGTGTTATTTACACAGTTCCCACTGCAAATATCTTTGCATAAGTGTCCAAACTTTCCCGGTGGACAGGCTGTTTAATAAGTATTCAACATTGTTATTTTGCAGATAATGATTGGAAATACACATGATCTCTTATAGTTCAAATTTAATTGAGATTTTAGAAAAAAAAAATTGGCTTTCAACGAATTTTTTATAATTACATTTTTTACAGAAAGTTCCAACGTATCCTGGATCACAACCCGTGTCACAGTGACCTGATATTTTGTTGCAATAGGAATTATTAAAACAGTGTCCACTGCAATTGTGTATGCAGTTTATACCATACATCCCATTTTCACATTCTGTAAAAAGAAAATATTTAAAATAACGTCAGATTTTTTTTTTTTCATTTTCAGATATTTCCGAATTTGTGAAACTATATAAACTCTTGAGCGAGATTAGTGTTTGAAATACAATTTATTATATACCTATAGATAAAGTCCTACTAAGTGATCTTAAAATTTATAGAATAGAATGAGTAGAGAGATAAAAATTAACGGTACCTTTGTCACACTGGGTCCCAGTCCATCCCGAGGCACATCCGCCATCACATATACCAGACGTGTGGTTACAGTAGTCGTTGTTTACACAATGTCCTACACACTGGTTGGTACACCCAGGTCCAAACCATCCTTCAGAGCACTCTGTTAATTTCAAATAATTACTACACTACAACGCATATGATTTAAAAAAAACAATATGCATTAACATGCAACTACATGTTTACGATAGTTATGTATATTTGTACATCCATAGAAAGTTGCATTTTTTAAATAAATCTTCTGAACTATTTTTTATACATTATATTTTGTAAAATTTTAAACCAAATTGCAAAAGAGTATGTATTCATCTTTGTCCTCTTCAGTGTATTATTATTAAAAAATCAAACTTAAAAGATTGCATAAAAATCAATTTTAATACTTAACTAAAGGTACCACGAGCAATGAGCTCACTAAATGATACCCACGCCTCCCATATGAATATAATATGAGTGTCCATCCTTTGTTGTGGGAAACCCAAAATATGTGTCGTATCAAAAAATAAAATAGAAGGTGCACAATGGCAATATGTAATAAAGATTCTGTGAAAGTGTCATCAAATTTCATTCAGTGGTATGGGATGAGTTGCTGATATGAGATGGGTACCCCAAAGCGTAACAGACAGACGGACGGACGGACGGACTGACTGACATAACGATTACTATATACCCTCCCGCTTTTCAAGCGGGGAGTATAACAAACGTTTATCCATGCATTGATATATTCATTTTACTATTTATATATTGAGTCATTCCTGATCCTTCTATCAATAATAGAATGGTCATCTCATGTTGAATGTGACGCTAAAGTATATAATGTTTGGAAAATTCCTTTTACAAACAGAAAGAAAATTATGCTTAACAGAAAAACACATAAAATTTCAGACTGTAGTTATAAAAACATTATGAATAACAATAAACACTGCTTTCTAAGAAAATTGTGCTCCTTTATAAAGAAAATAAATAAAATATGCTCCCCGGCCTAAATTCCCATACTTCACATTTATAGCAACCTACAATTTTTTTTGGTTTAGTTTCTTATTCACGAATGCATCTTAGACCTACTGTTGTATATAAAATCACCTATATGTAATCTCTGTATACTATTGTAAATGGTGGAGAGATTCAAATGATTGATTGATTTTAAAATGAGAAAATGCTGAAGATAGCAAATCATGGTTGCTTTTAACAAAGTCTATAAAGTAAACAATACAAATCTTTGAAGAGGTCATGAAATTTAGACGCCTGGAAATTTTTCATACGTCAGATTAAATGTCTATGAAAAGTCATCAACCCCTGTGTTAAACGCCGTCAAACCAACCATGAACCCAATGTATTGATCTTGTAAACATAACATGTAGTTGTCCTATTCAGTATAAACAAATGCCTAAAAAATGTGTTTTAACACGTCAGCTAAATAATTGCGTAGTGATAGCTTATCATTTGCTTAAATTATTTGCTAACAATGGTAAAAGAAGACAAGAAAAACAATAAACCCCTCAATTACTCTTGGTATTGAAATGAATTTAAAGATGGTTCTATCTGATTTGATATCTAGAGATAGATTTTAATAAGCAATTTGCTGCTGAGTACTTCTTTCGCACGTATGTCCAGTCCATCCGGGTTTACAGTCAAGACAGCTTCCATTAACTAAATGACATCTCTGATGTTGGCAATTTTCCGGACAGGGGGTATTGCAGTCACTACCATAAACTCCTTTTTTCTCGCAACCTGGAAAAATTAAGTATTCATAACAAACTCGAAGATATCAGTTTTTTCCTACCCTAATATTCGGCATTAAATGGATATCAAACATCAGATCATGGAGATATTCTTAACACAGCTAAAAATTTTATAAGAACATGATGAACTTCAGGAGGGTAGCATCGTTTCTGAAAGTGGGGGGGGGGGGCAGCCAGAAAAAAAAATTACTTACCTGAAAAATTTTCCGAGCAAAAAAAAAAAAGGAAAAGTTGCCCAAAGTCGAAAATCCTATTTCGTGGTGGGTGAGTGTGTGTGTGTATGTGTGTGTGTGTCTCAATGTCAATTACTTTAAGTACCAATTTTCATACTACATTTGTCGTACATCACTAATAGTGGGGGCCAACTAGACTTTCAATTAACATTTCCTATACTATAAATGCCCCCCCCCCCTTGTTTCCGCAACCTAACTTAACTGCCCCCTCCCCCCACCCCCCGTTGCTACGCCCCTGAACTTAAACCTAGTTGTCATGGAACAAGGATTGATTAAGGATGGTCTCTGTGTATGTGCCTCAACAGTAACCGAAGTTCGATATTTCTGCTTATATTCAACATTTACTCAATGTACTTGTAAAAATCCGTTCTTTTCATATACCAAAAGTTGAACATCTAGGCTTCAGACATACATGCACATACTGTAATTCCTAGTTTGAAAAGTGCAATCACGGTTAATAACTTCCCTTCAGTGAATACAAAAAAATGCATTATTGCACATGTGCTTAAAACTTTATTCAGTAACCAAAAATTAAGTTATGTATTAAGTCTTAGGTGATTATCATGATTATCTGTAGTTAACAATATGAACTTTCTTTTTAAGTAAAATAACAGATAAAACAATTAACAATGTGGTACATATTAAACCATATTGACACATTTGATATAAGAATATACAATTTGAAATATATTACTTATTTTCAAACTTGCTTTCACATACATATGAAGTTGTAAGTCAAAAACATGTATTTATAAAATCAGTACATGTATAATTAAATTTAAAACATAACAATTGAAAATTACAATAAATCTTAATAATTTGAAAGAGTATTACTGTACATGTATATACCATGGAAAAAATCATTTGAAAATGCAGGCAAAATATGCATTTTTGTCTTAAATATATAAAAAGTACAATTACTTTTTAATACATACCTTTCCCAATGAAAGCGAAAACAGGAAAGGTTACATGTAAGCGATTGGAAAAAAAGGTTCTTCAGTTTTTAGCAATATGCATAATACTTAACATTTACATAATAAATGCTTTCTCAGAACCCCTGATTCAAAGAATCTTGTTGAAAAAATTCAAATTGAAGGGAGCACTTTTATTCCTATAAAGTTTTTTATTATAAATGTAGCATATCATGTGCTATCATATTTATAAGTATTTTAATTATTTTCTAAAAGAGGTAGGTTTACCTCCCTTTACGGGCTGGCCATTGACCCCCTCTTTCCATACTTACCTGTTAATTATACATTGGTACATATTAAATTTTATCTAATAGAAGTAATCTTTAATCACTTGATGCTCACAACAATCTACATGATTTATGTATAGTATTCATTTGAATCAGGGAACCTGAGATTTCAAACTAAAATCTGACTATAGCTATGACAATGTAATGACATTTTTGAACTGTTAATAAGGCATTGTTATTTTGAAGAAACATATTTACAAACAGTTCATAGTACAAATAAGACATGATTAAGTAAAATATAATTCCTTTTTGTGTGTCAGGTTTTATCAAGTTTTTTGCTTGACAAAAAAACTTAACAAGCCACAAATCCAAATAAAATTGCAAAATATTTCAGCAAAATATAATTTTAAGTCATGTAGTCAATGAACAGCTCCAACTCAGTGGTGTCCACATTCTATAAGGTGACACAGTACATTTAATTTTTGCAATGATATATCTGGCAAATATTATGAGAAGATATGAATGTCACACAAAGTAGCTGAAAGAGTCAGAACAATTCACAGATAATATGGCATATGGTCTAGAGTCACAATCACTGCAGTCTATCAAAGGGTAAATTCTTCAATGTCCATCAAGAAAGATCACAAAATATCAGGATAAAAGAAGCTCCCAATTTAATATCCAGTTATCGGTATTTAAATGCAAATTCACATTATGGGACAGATGATTCTCAATTTCTGAAACATCAATACTGTTTGTAAGATATCTGAACTTTAGAAATTGTAATACATTGTTCTCAGAATGAATATATCCAATACGTTGAACAAACTACGAAATGAATATACATGATTATACTTATAACAATAATGGAAGTAAATAAAAAACTAAAGAAATTTACAAACTATATATTCAAAAGTTAATACTTGTTATACATATTGCATAAAGGAGATGTTCACAGTTTTACAAATCCTCAGATATAAAATCAACAGTTGATCAATCTACTGGTTATATGGTCAGAAATAATGCATTTATTTATGAATATGACCTTTCATTTCAATTTAAATATGCATATTAAATTCAGCATTAATTGTAGCCAAAGCAAAAGATATGAATTTTTTAAATCCATACAATTAAAATCTTAAGAAATTAAACACCCAGTATATACTTGTACGTAAGTACAATAAGAATTCAATATGTTACTGACAGTCAGGTCTAAAACATAGATGTCTTCATTTAAAAACAAAAATTGATTTGATACAAATTTCAAATTTTCAAATAGTGGGTTATTTAACAAAAAAGCCCAAATAAGGCTAATACCCCAACAACCGAATACGGAAAGACATATACTTGGCAAAAATTATTTCAAATGACCAAGGAAATGGCCTGAGTTTTGTTATGATATAATTAGTAAAAGGTCATGTTATTATCCATTGAGTGAAGAACACAATTACCTACAGTTCAAACTTTTGGATCGAAGAATACTCAACTTCTTAGTGACATATTACAGAATGATTTTGTACAATCATGACATCCAGTGAGATCAAGACAGATCCCTTTTTCATCAGCAACCTCTGCCAAAGTATAACATATAATATACACCCAGAACCAAAAATTTTAAACATTCCAAGTTTGAGAACTTGATCATATTTTTAGTGGTCATGACAGCATATAAAAAAAATGGCTCCAGGCTTTGAAAAATTTAGACACAGACAGATGGACATGTTGAGTCCAGTATAATCCAGTATACCCCTAAAATTTTAAGGGGTATACTAGGATTGGGACAAAGGGATGAGGGAGGGGGCACTATTTTGAATCTCCCTCTGAATTTTTTTTTACTTTGGAGCCCCATTGTATTTAATGCAAAGTCTTATCAAATGCACAGTACACCATTTTATGATCTGACCAGTATGCTTCAATAACATCTGTTTCACACGGCGATATATTTGTAAAAATCAAGTCAAGTTTAGAACCAGAGTCATGAGTAGCCTTACGCACAATTTGTTTACAGCTGAAGCCCTTTTCCATAGAAGTTAGAAAGTCTGTATGTCCAGCAAATAAATCAAAATTAAAATCTCCTAACAATACCAAGTCTTTCTGTTCATCAATCAAGGGCTTTATATGCATATTCATATGCTGTTTGAAATCCCCAAAAGAGCAAGATGGATATTTGTAAATAACTACAACTTGAACATCTCTGCTTTGGTTTAAATGTATATTTACCATGATGAACTCCATGGATCCAGTGTTTAGCTTTGAGATACAGGTTGTGTTATAGACATTTTTCACATACAGTGCTGTTCCATGATATGGGCGTCTGTCCAGATTACACGTAGGCTCATGGTTGAATACTGCTTTGTATCCCTGCAGTTGATAATTTTCAGCTACATCAACACTAGTTAATCTTGTCTCTGAGAATCCAACTACATCTGATGCAACAATATTTGGTTCATCTTGAATTTGTGGGAAGTGTTTATGAAGTGATCTACAGTTGTTGAAAGCAATTTTAAAAGAATGCAAATCGACCTGGTATAATGGGACATAACAAAGTTGCAGCGGCACATTTTTTTTCATTCTTTCCATTTCCTCTACTACTTGTGTTCATTGAAGTTTAGGGATGTGCAGATGATCAACTGATCGTACTCGACTTAATGCTACATAGTGAATATGTGCATTTTTCCTCACTCTAGTCTGAGACAAATCAATCACAATTTCATCAACAGTGCAACCTTGCGCTTTATGAACTGTTTTCCCTGCAGCTGGCCGTAACGGAAATTGAATTCTCTGAAAAGTATTGTAATTCAATACAAAAGATCGCTGAACTTCAAAAATTGGTGTCCAGTCCACATTAATTCCTTCATGAAACAAATGTTTATATTTCTTGCGAGTAATTTTTCCAATAGCAGCATCAAAAAAATTTACCCACACGATGCTTGGTCTTGATATTCCTTCCACTTTTCTTTCAATTAATTGTACCTCACATGTTGACCCATTTGATAAACCATCGGATACATCAACATTGACTGAGATATCATAGATCATCCCAACAGCAAGAATCAGTTTTTGCATCAAATTAGCAGTTTTGCTTTCATCATCTGCTTTTTGTAGAGATCTAAGCAGCTTTTCCTTAAGTTCCTTTGAGTAATCCTTTAGAACACTATCCACTGAATTTACTGTGACCTTATCCCCTTCAAGTTTTTCAATCAAGTGATTGTTGTATGCATCTACTTTTGAATTCTGTGTAAAGAGATGAGGAGCATGATGTGGATAATTGTCACTTGTTTCCGTTATCATGCATCTGTGTATCACATTCATATCTTCTTCTGTCATAATATTGTAACGAAGGCCATTTCAAAGTTGAGCAAACTCAAGATCGTCCTTCTGGCGCATTATTTCATCCAACTCAAAAATGCAAAAATGCTCCTTCCAGAGATTGTTTGCAAGAGCTTGAGCATCATGATTGAAATCCTGAAAGATCCAACGGTCCATTACAGGTTTAAGTTGAAAAAAATCACCAACAGCTATGATACTAATACCACCAAATGGTTTCTTGATGCCAGTAAGCAGTTGTGGACGACTGTCAATGAGTGCTAATGATCTATTTCCTACCATTGATATCTCGTCAATAATGATCAATTTTAGGTTTTTGTACTTTGTACGAAAAGTGTTCAATTCATCACAGTGCAAACTTTGTTGACTTTGATTAATTTTTTGATGGAAAGCAGATGCAATAGTTTTTCCTCCAATGTTGTATGCCGCCTTGCCAGTATAAGCACAAAGAAGTATTCTTATGTCATCTGGATTTTCACCTTCTGTGGAACATAGGAATCTGTGCAGAGCTTGATAAAGTGCCCTTATCAAAACAGATTTGCCAACACCAGCACCTCCAGACAAAAATGAATAAATAGGTTCTGTCTTTGTTTTGACCCATTGCAAGACATGATTGAAAAATTCCCGCTGCTTTACATTTAAACTTCCTAAAAGTTTCAAGTATTCATCGTCTGGTAATCTAATGGAACTTTCTTCAGTTATTTGTCTTGTTGATGGAATTCCAAGGTCAGATCCTATATCATACTGTCTCTGTTCAATAGGCCTCTCAGGATTAAACTGAACAAAGTTTTCAGATTCAAGAGATCCCTCATTTTCATCTTCTGCCTCTCTTTGCTGAACATCTGGTGCCAATTCATCATAAGCTTCTGAAAAATCCTCAGTTGCCATTTGCAAAGCTGCATCAAGCTGTTCAGCATTGAGTTCATATTCTTTGACCTTGTGTGTAAGAAATGACTTCTTCAGATGAAATGACTTCTCAAACGTGTCCATTCCTGATATTAGATCAGTGGATTCATTTCTCCAAGGCATGAACAACATGAGTTTTTCTCTGTAGTAATTTTCTGGATCAGTTTTGATATTAAATCGGACATATCTAATTACCCTTGGTACTTTCCGTCGTTTAATTTTTATGCCATTTCTCAGAGTAACAAGTGTATCACTCTCACTAAATTCAAGATCTGAATTGTCTTCATTATCTGACTGATTGTCCTGATCATCATCATTCACTTCATTTTCAGTGAACTCTTTTTCAGTTTCTTTAGGGAAGACAACATCTAGCTGTGATACGTAATCAGCTAAGCACCAGTTTTCAAGCTGCTTTGGGCGTTTTGCATACCGTTTAATAACATTGCTACATTCCACATCTGTAGAATTTGGTGTCAACTTTTCCAATTCAGCATCTGTTTTGATGAGAATTACTCGGTCATCTGATGGACTTGTGTTTATAAAATCAACATTTCGTGAAGCTTTGGTCATTGGCATTTGCAATACTAAATATGCTGCTTCCTGTGCTCCAACTTCTACACTGTTGAGAAAATGATTTCCAATATGACGTACCTGTCTTTTTATGTCAAGATTTCCTTCTCTAGCTTCTTTTGCAGCTCTGTTAAGTAAATCGCTCATCCCTCTTTGTGATTTACTTATATATGAAACAATATACATTGCACAGGCATATGGGTCCAAAATATATTGAATGTCTATGTTAGCTTTCCAAGCATCAAGAACAACACTGTTGTATGAGTTTACCCTCATATCACATGGATTTCTTTTTAGAAAAACCTTTGGACCTCTCAGTGAACTTCTAATGCATTTTATGTAATCTTCCTCCGATATCTTTAGAACCGTGCTCAGGAGCTCCTTGTAGGGCAAATCACATCCATTTTTCATATCATTCAGCTGTTTCTGAATATCATCATACATTTTCTTGTACTTATCAACATCACACTCTAGTGGCTCCAAAATCAAAGTTTCTTCAAGAGGAGGGAGGGGAAAACCAAATCGACATACAGCTTTACCTCTCTTTTTGCATGTCTGTGAATGTTTGTGCACTTGCAAGTCAGTCAAATCCTTCTCTTCATTCTTTTCACATTTCAGGTAATTATCTACATAACTTACTATCTCCTGTTCATTATTTTCATGATATTTTGGTGCATTTTCTATCCAAACAATCATATGAATATGTGGTGATCCTCTTTGCTGAAATTCAGTTCTGTAGAAGAAGTCTTTTACAATCCCAATTGGATGATGATCACTTCTCAACACTGTATTCATAAACATACGGAACCTATGATCAAAGTACCTAGAGCAAGTGATAGGATCCTTTTGTACTAATTTTGATTTTTCAAACCAAGTCATACTGTCGATTTCTTCATAAGTGTATTCTTTTCCATCATTTAACACACCAAGTGCTCTGATGAGATCATTCCATCTTGTATCTGCAGCTGACAGAGACATAAACCATGTTGGTAGACCTAACTGTCTGATCATAGCAAATACATCTTTTTTTCTAGTCTCAAGATATGCAGGTGAATTTCGTAACTGCCTGAACACAAAGAAGCCTTCATCTTGTCTAACAAGATTATTAACATTTTCAGGATTTTTCATTTCATTTGCTGTCATGGATTTTCCTTTGGTTTTGCATTTCCTAAGAGCCAGGTTGCATTTGTCTGTCACTTGCTTCATTTGTATTTTTCAACTTGAAAAACAAATTTGGAACAGACTGGGCAGCACGTCTATCAACACTCCTCAATTCCCATTTAGCTATATCTGCATAGGACACACGTACTTGTCTTTCATCATCTTGTAATCTTCCCTTTCCACAAAAAATTGTTGGAAATGATAAATACTCAGCTGACTGATCTTGATATAAACTAAGCGGGCGTTGTCCTTCACCTGGAGCAAATGTGTATACCTGATTCATGTCTCGTGAAGCATCATCTAAAAGAGTATCACAATTACCATCTCTACCAACTCCATCTACTTCACAGAATTCATCTTCATCATCAACCGTCTCAAGATCATCAGCATTTTGGTTGTTTCTCTCTTGTGTTTTCACTAATTCCTGAACAATTTCACTTGCTGAGGTTGTAATTTCTTGAAACCAGTTGTCATCAACATTGATATTTGCATTCTTGTAAAAGTCGCTATTGTTCATAAGCCAGTGCAACGCTATCAGTACTTTTGTTGGTCGTACATTTTCATGATAATCACATTTTTGATATGACAACTTTTTCTTTAATTTGACAGGAACTGTGACATTTTCATCTAATTTTCTTGGCAGGCTATTTACAGTCGGTTGAATATCAACAGGAACATTCACAATATTTCCTCTTACAGAGTATTGTCCACCCCTTGGCAACTCTCTTATTTGCATAAAAGGTATTCTCAGAGATACAAGCCTTTCTTCTAAAGGAAACAAATCTAATTCCATTGGCTTAAGTGGCCACATCATACCATTTAAGACAGACAACTTCGGAATTTTGTTTTCTCTTATTGATGAACAGCAAGTATTGCAAATCCATTCCATATTTTCAACAGACACAGTGCTTGTAAGAAACTTGTTTTTAGATTTATCATCTAGTTTGATGTTTTCCACTTTAGAAACACTTTCTTTGAACCATGTTTGCTGACAACATGAGCATACAAAAATTGGACCATGTCTAATCTGTTTATGAAAATTTTCAATGCAATCCCCTATATCTGCTCCAAATCTTTTCTGTCTCTGTCGTTCATTTACTTTTTCACAATATTCTTTATCTGCTCTCTGCTTCTGTTTCTGTTCCCTATTTAGGAATCTCTCATTTTCTCTGAATGAAATGTTACTTCGTTTAGCTTGCTTTCTTAACCTTTCCTTTTCAAGAACAATTGGATTTTCTCGGCATTTTCTTTTAGAAACTCTACTGCTGTCTTTCTCTTTCTCTTGCACCTCAACATTCTGACGTTTTAACTTTCTACCTTTAGTATTCATTTCCCTTTCTTTCTCTTTAACTTCAGAATCTTGTCGCTTTAACTTTCTACCAGCTGTATTCATTTCCCTTTCTTTCTCTTTAATTTCAGCATCCTGTCGCTTTAACTTTCTTGCAAACTTATCCATTTTCCTTTCTTTCTCTTTAACTTGAGAATCTTGTCGCTTTAACTTTCTACCAGCTGTATTCATTTCCCTTTCTTTCTCTTTAACTTTAGCATCTTGTCGCTTTACTTTTCTTGCAAACTTATCCATTTTCCTTTCTTTCTCTTTAACTTGAGAATCTTGTCGCTTTAACTTTCTACCAGCTGTATTCATTTCCCTTTCTTTCTCTTTAATTACAGCATCTTGTCGCCTTAACTTTCTACCTGCAGTATTCATTTCCCTTTCTTTCTCTTTAATTTCAGCATCTTGTCGCTTTAACTTTCTACCTGCAGTATTCATTTCCCTTTCTTTCTCTTTAATTACAGCATCTTGTCGCTTTGACTTTCTTGCAAGCTTATCCATTTCCCTTTCTTTCTCTTTAATTACAGCATCTTGTCGCTTTAACTTTCTTGCACGCTTATCCATTTCCCTTTCTTTCTCTTTAATTACAGCATCTTGTCGCTTTGACTTTCTTGCAAGCTTATCCATTTCCCTTTCTTTCTTTTTAATTTCAGTATCTTGTCGCTTTAACTTTCTAGCAGCTGCTTCTCTTTCATTTTCTTTCTGTCTTATTTCAGCATTCTGCCTTTTCAATTTCCTTGCAAATGTTTCAATTTCAGTTTCTCTGCTTTTTATATCATCATTTTGTCTTCGTAACTTTTTTGCATGTGTTTCTTTGTTTCTTTCTAATTGCTTAAATTGTACATTCTGTCTTTTTCTCCTCATGTAATCTCTCATATACACTTTTCTGCACGGGTTTTGATCCAATTTTGTCCCAGATGAGAGATGATCATCCATTTTGTAAAATCTTTTCTGCAATGGGCTTTTCTCTGGAAAACTATGATGCAAAGTCTTAATTGAGATTGGTAAGATTTCAAACTGCATTGTAAAATCTATATGCATGCTGTTATACATACTGTACAAATATGACACCAAATCATCAATAGTCTTGCTTTGTACTAGTATTGATTTACCATCACAGGCAGACATGCCAGCACTGTCATGTGAATGAGAGTCAAAAAAGTAAAATTCATTGTCTGACACTTTGTATATACCAGAACAAATTGCCCCTATCATTATCAGCAAATATCTAGAAACCTGAAATGCCTCTTCTAAAGCTTGATGCAATGATTTCACTTGACTAATTTGTTCTTCAGAGACAAGTATTCCCCACATGGTTTCAAATTTCTCAATGACATGATGATTTTCTCCTAAAGTTAAGGTACTTGGCAACTCATCAAATTTAAGTAGTTTGTTAAGAAACATTTGTCTTTGCTGCAAATTCTTGACCAACATAACATAAACCTGATCTCCTGCTATTAAAGTGCTATCAATAAATTCTGTTGAGAATGAAAATCCTTCGTAACTTTTTATCAGCATAGTAAGCGCATTGCAGGTACACTGACTTCCTCTAGAAAATGATGAAAACCTTGCATCCCCTTGATGAAATGACCCAAATACAAATTTTGTATTGCATACCTGGTCGATTGCATGACAAAGTGCTTTGCCTTCTTCAGCCATTACACCATGATTATGTTGTACAGTTTTAGTGATTGAGGCATTGTTTGTCAATTTTTGTTCAGTAATGTTTTGCAAATTCTTTTCATGAGATTCATTGAGCAGATTTGTTTCACATAGTTCATTCAGCAAATTTGTCTTACAAAAATCATTCAGCAGGTTTGTTGCACAAGTTTCTTTGTTTGACCTGTTTTTTTGTAAGCTGAGGGCAGGATCCTCAGTGTCAACATTGCTTTTACTGTTTTTCACGAGGCCAGTCTCCTCAGTCATTCTAATGTCATACATTGTTTTACTGTTTTTAAAGAGGCCAGTCTCCTCAGTCAAGTCAAGGTCAGACATTGTTTTACTGTTTTTCATGAGGCCAGTCTCCTCAGTCTTGTCAGTCTGTAACTCTTTCCTGGCACCACTCATCCTCCAATACTTTCTTCTAGGCATCTACAAAGGATAAAGTAAATAATGAATATAGATACAACGGATGTACAGTCAAGCCTTGTTAATAGGGACACTTCTTAGAATCTTGGTTTATGAAGCATCAGGAATACCGAATTTAATCCCAAATTACTTGTAGATCTAAACATTCTGTTTTTAACACACCTCATCAGTAATGTGAAGTATCCTGATTACCATGACTCAACTGTACATCCTTCTATATAATAGAAAAGGGAGGAAAGAATAGGTAAAATAACTTTTCTTTCTTCAAGTTTTGCACAATTTCAAAATATTTAACCCATTTTTAAAATGACCAATCAAATAAATCGAGTAATCAATTGACATATTATCATCATAGGCCTAATTAATATTTTATAGAAAAAACAAATGATAGGCAGTATATTTAATAAATTAAACCAAAACAGAAAAGTAAATTGCCAATTTAAAACTAAAACTGTCCAAACGGGACAAAATACCCTCCCCTGGGTTTTTCAGAAGCAATTTTTCCATAATAAAGTTATGTATCACACATGAATTATGAAATTTTTCTTCCAATGACCTTGGGTCAAGGTCATGAAACACCCTTGGGTCATGGGCAATCTTTGTGTGAAATGAGAACCTACCAAGCCAATCCATAAGAAAGATATGGACCGGACACAAATTATGAAATTTTTCTTCAGGTGACCTTGAACTTTCCCAAATGACCTTCGATCAAGGTCATGACAAACCCATGGGTCATGGGCAATCTTCCATGTGTGATTTTAATGAGAACCTACCAAGTTTATCCATAAGAAAGATATGGACCGGACACAAATTATGAAATTTTTCTTCAAGTGACCTTGAACTTCCCCAAATGACCTTCGGTCAAGGTCATGACAAACCCATGGGTCATGGGCAATCTTCGTGTGGAATGAGAACCTACCAAGTTTATCCATAAAAAAGATATGGACCAGACACAAATTATGAATTTTACTTCCAGTGACCTTGAACTTCCCCAAATGACCTTGGGTCAAGGTCATGACACACTCTGAGGTCATGGGCAATCTTTGCATGAAATGATAACCTACCAAGTTTATCCAAAAAAAGATGGACCGGACACAAATTATGAAATTTTTCTTCCAGTGACCTTGAACTTCCCCAAATGACCTTAGGTCGAGGTCATGACACACCCTTAGGTCATGGGCAATCTTTGTGTGGAGTAGTAGATTCTTATGTCCCTCCGAAAGAAAGATATGAACCAGACATGTTTTTACAGACAGACAGACAGACGGACAAGGTAATTCGTATACACCCCCCACAAACGAAGTTTGCGGGGGGTATAACCAGGTTTTGATACATGCTAAGTCTCAAAGTGGGATTGTCTTAAAACAATATTGCACAGACGTCAGAGAATTGCTATCTCATTTTTTTTTTCTTTTTAAGAAATGGGCACAAGGTTATGCAACACTTGATGGTATACAAGAAAAACACAAATGTTCCATTCAAATGAAATTTTTTACCATTTCAATGCACATCACTGTATTTTTGTTGCCACATGACTGTTGACCTTAACAAAATTAACTTAAATTTTGTTCTATCTGTTAAATACATAAAGATCAACTCTTTTTATCAACATTGAGGAAGATTATATGTACTAATATGGGAGTGTGCTTGATTACTTTAAATTACCCCCCCCCCTTTTTATAAATGAGTGTGATTGTTTTATGGGCTTTTGATCTTGAGTACTGTTCGTTATCTCAATATTTTTCATTCCAATCAATTTAAACCTAATATCAGATATTTAGAAATTCTCTCCAACTCCTCCTATCCATTGGATCTATTGCATTACCAACTAAACTCAAATTGCAAATCTTTCCTTCAATCCAGAAGCTGTTAATGAACAAAATTGACAATTCTTCAATAAGACTACCCATAATGTAATCATTGACCAAAAACTGTATATATGTATGCATGACCAAGGTGACCTGAATATTGTGCAATTAACCAGAAATGTAATTTTCTTCCCCATTAAATTATTGCCCATGGGATGTTTGATCAAGGCTATTTTTTTTAAAGCAAAAAGTATTTCAAGTGGAGATTAGTCTTTACCAGTATTGGAATATAATTTAACAAGAGATGTTTGTAAAACACTTATGCCCCCTCCCCCCAAATTGGAAATTTTTCAAAGTCCAAAACTCTGTCAAAAATGTAAATTAAAAGAAATAAATTATCATCCCAAAACAGAACTTGTCCTAGATATTTTACTTATAAATCTGTATACCAAATTTCATTTCAGTATGTCCAACCTCTGCACAGATAATGATAGGAAACTGCAAATAATTGTAATTTTTTCAAAGTCTAAGGGACATAACTCTGTCAAGAATGGTGCGATCGTACCCAAAACACAACTTGGCCTAGATATTGATAGGATAAATCTGTATACTAAATTTCATTTCAGTATGTACGACCGTAGCGAAGAAAATGAACAGAAACTGCAAATGATTGGAATTTTTCTAAGTCCAAGGAGCATAACTCTGTAAAAAATGTTGTGATCTTACCTAAAACACTACTGGACCTAGATTTTCATATGAGATATTTGTATACCAAATTTCATTCCAGTATGTGCAATGGTTGCAAAGAAAATGAACGGAAACTGCAAATGATCGGAATTTTTCTAAGTCCAAGGGGCATAACTCTGACAAAATTGGTGTGATCATGCCCAAAACAGAACTTGACCTAGATATTCATGAGATATACCTGTATACCTAATTTCACTTCAGTATGTGCAACAGTTGCGAAGATAATGAATGGAAACTAAGTGGACCGACAGACCAACCAACAGACAGCAGCAAAGCAATATGCCCTCCCTTCTTCGAAGAAGGGCATAGATATTAATTATTCTTTTTCAAAAAGCGCCAAGTAAAATAATTAAATCTTTGGCATACAATTTCCAATCAAGATAATTCATTGTTACTATACAGGGATTTTCTGGGGCATATTTACCCGGAGCATTACCAATGTTTGGTATTTTTCCCTAAGAGAAAATTTCCCCTGAATATCCCATTTTCCCCTTTAATGAGTAAAAATTTCCCTTACAATAATAAAAAGCTCAAATATTTCTTTTCTTTTAAAAAACTGGAAAATAAAAGAAATAAATTATCATGAGGTGTGAAATATAGTTTAATTTGCTATTTTATGCACTTTAAATGGTCATAAAAATGCTGATATTAAATTGGACCTCCCAGCAGGGCTCACCCTGCACCAGTTGGACGGCGCAGATCTAGAAAATTTTTGAAATGGAATAAATAAATAAATAAATAAATAAATAAATGAAATAAGGAGAAGAGGTAGGGTTAATATAAGGTATATTTTACATAATTATACATGTAGACATGTAAACCCAACAAACCCTTCATTTAAATCTTTCTTTTTTTTTTTATTGCATTAACTTTGTACCCCCCCCCCCCCTCTAGATCTGCCTATTTGGACTGGTCCTCCAACCCTGGCTAGTTTTCCCTATTTCTACAGAATGTAACGGGTGGGTTCGCCCCGATTAAGTGTATGCACCAAGTGGTTTCACTTCGTTTAACTACACTGTAACAGGTAATAAATTTATATGTTCTTTTTTAAGTGACTTATACACAGTCATAATTACCCTGGTAGATAATTAAATAACATTTCAATATCAGATATAGAATGAAATTCTTTACGAATTTTAATGCAACACATATCGGTTCATATTTCAAATAGACAAATAAATAAGGCTTAAATAAATTTAATATTTTCCTATAATTTTTTAGTTAAAGAAAAAAAATACTAACAGTTTATTTGCAATGAATACAGCTTCATGTAGCCATTATAAAAATGATATAGCAAACAAAACTTTTGTATAGATTCATGTTAAAGCACAAAGGACAGCCTTCATCTTTAATTTTTATTAAGCTGCTTATCATTAACCTACTGAACAAACGACCATCCGACAAACAGACAATAATCATGGGTAAACCCAATTGGGTCAATCCACTCAGCATAAACAAGTAATTGGGGAGAAACCACTCAGAGCAAACAAGAAATCAGGGTGAAACCACCTGTATTCCTCCAGGAAAGGCAGTTTCTCCCAAAACGTAGAGTAATCCCTGCATAGATAACATTATAATAAAGCAACAACACAACAACAAAACAATTAGTCTTTTTTATTTATTATTCAACCTGGCCCTTGGATCATGAAACATCTTTAGCTCAAGTCTTAATTTATATTATCCTTCAATGTTGTGGATATCAAGCAATTAAAATTTATTTTAAAAATGTTTTAGTATTAATTCAAACAAATGTTGTTATTTGCAAGTATTTAGATTAATTACATCGTTAATAAACATTCTACAAGGGGTTGAAAATTTGACTGAAGTCTACGTATGTTTCATGACCCTACGGCCAGAAGACTATGGCATATGTTACTTCAAATTTACTGGATTCCATAATACATTATACCATGCTTTTCCTTTTTTATCCTGTTATACTTTTTTATCCATAACCTGTACATTTCGATTATTATTCATCAAAAAGAATATGTATCTTATATTCTAAATTGTTTTGCCATTTTCTACATCTCACCCCAATATCTACTGCGATACAGTGCGAGTTTCAATCACGTCCTTTCCGGTGAATCATTATTTTTTAACCTATGTGAATAAGCATGGACCATATCTGCACAAATATGGCGTTAAAAATAAATAGTTTCCCTTATAAAATCATTAGACATAAGGCTTTATTGGCGATACATACTGATTGCCGAATGACTGTTGAATTCGTAATAAATTTGCAAAGTCAAAAGCTTCAAAAACTAAAGTTTGGTCAACTCAAATGCGCAAATGGAAACGTATCATCTCCATCATTCAATCGGTTCGATGTTTAAAATGCATGTTTCAAATATTACCTCTACAAATGAACTAAAACAAATCAGGTATCTGAATTTAAGTTAAAACTGGATCCGTTCTCGAATGCTGTCTTTCGCCCGACGCAACGTGGCTGTTCTAACAAAGAGCCTCGTTCTGATATCTGATATCGTAATATTCGGAATAACGAACCCGATCGCAAAAAAAGAATACGGAAAAAAACAGCACCCTTCCCCATGATTTAAACAATTTAAAATAAAAACTACCTAAAGATGCTTCCATATAAGTTTAATCTTTTCTGACCCATTGGCTTTTGATTTTTAAGAAACTTTTTAAAGATTTTTCTACATATATCAGTATAAACTTTGACTCACTATTGTAGCACCGCCCTACCCCCAGGGGTCATGATTTGAACAATTAAGAATCTACACTACCCCAGGATGCTTCCACATAATTTTAGGTTTCCTGGTCCAGTGGTTCTTGAGAAGAAGATTTTATTAAAAATTTTTCCTATTAATTTCAATGTAAAGCTTGGACTCCCTCTTGTGCCCCGCCCTACCCCCGGGGGTCATGATTTGATCAATTTACCCTAACAAAAAAATACTATAGTTAACTATAGTTAACTATAGTTTACTATAGTTAACTATAGTGATAACTTTGACACACTTTGAAAAACACGAAAACTTTGACACTTTGAAAAATGCTTGACCTTTGAAAAACTTTGATAACTTTGACACTTTTTGAAAAACTTTGACTTTGACACTTTGAAAAACTTTGACACTTTGAAAAACTTTGGCGAAAAAACTTTATGACACTTTGAAATACTTTGACTCACTATGGTTAAAACTTTGATTTACTATATTGAACACTTTGATTAACGAAAGTGATACATTTTAAAAGTCCGGTTTACTATAATTATAAAATATCACTTTGACACTTTGATTTCTAGTGAAAACTTGGACGATATGAACTTCTTATAACAAAGTCAGAGACTAAAATCCAAAGTAAGAAAAAAAAAACAAACTCGTATTTAAAAAATCATATGTTTATTAATCAATGAAAACATTCAATATCATAAACTAAATCTAGATCATCCAATAAATTTAATAAAATATATGGCATACAAAATGCATGGAATTCTCTTGAAGTACTAAATGAAGTCAGTATACTGGGGTGAAACCTGAGATGTGGTAAGTAAAATCTTTATCAAAGAAAAAATATACAATGTTTAAAAAAATGTAAAAAAAAAAAATTTGATACGTTTATCACAGAAAAATTTACAATGTTCCCTCCTCTGGATATGAACATTACACTCTTTAACAGAATTTGGTGATTTAGACACTGATGACAAGGTTTTAAAATGTATTTATAACAGCAGGGTTGTCTCTAACAACTACAGAAATTTGAACCAAAATGTTTAATGAACACATCCCTCCCGTGTTATTTTGGTATCCCCCTCAACTCCAGGGGATCGAGGGGGGCCTAGAATCCTTTAAACCCTTTCAATCATAGAGCCCTGCTCTTTTAATTCTTAGGGACAATCCTGCTGTAAACATAAAATTTTGGCACATTCTTCAGTATTTTAAGGGCTGAAGGAAAAAGAAAACAATGTTAAAATTTACAACAAAAAATGGGGCAAAAACTTGAACAACATGCGAAACAGATAAACTTTTTCTAAAAATAAATATTTGAAAAATAATAGCTCTAAAAATGAAACACATTCTGTTTCAATCATATCACAAAACAATAAGACAATATGTATGTATCACAACTCTGAAGAAAAAAACAGTATATACACATATATACAGATAAACCTCCTAATAAAATACTTATAATGCTTTGCCATCAAAAGTTTGTTAAACAGTTCAAAAATAAGTTAAAAAGCAAGCACTATGAATAAATATGACAACATTAAAAAATAAATACTATCACTATTAACTACAATAAATACTACACAGAGAATACTATTTAAATCACTAAAATGGAAGTGTCCAGGGCCAAGGCATGGTTCCATGTAGCGGAGGTCTTCGGCTGTGGCTAACAGCCTGGAGAGGGATGGTCTCCGCCAGGTCAAAGCGCCCAAGACACATCAGGTGAAAATGTGGAATGGCAATCAATGTCTGTAAAAATTGTTGTCTTTCTTAAGTGGTGGAAGGAGGTCTCTCCGATACCCTGGCTTTTTTGTGGCAGTTGTTTAGCTTGTTTCTGATGATCTTCTTAATCTTGTCTTCAGTAACACTCCACTGCGACTTGGTGAAAGCTGAAATAAACACAAGAAAAATAAGAACAATATTCTGAGCATCAGAATCAAATCAATATTGTTATAAATGGTAGGAAATGACACTGTCTTTACATGTAACTTACAATTCCTTTCTGAAAATTCTGGTTTTCAAAACCCCTTTCTATGATTTCTTTTTCTCAATAATTTAGCTTTAATATCATAATAATAATTTTTATTTACTAAGTCATGACTTGCTTACATTATTTGTTCAATTCCAAACAATAAATATGATGCAAACATGCATGACGAAATTAATAAAGGTAGCCTAGATTTAAAAAATTCAAATATTCAAAAAAAATTTAAAAATATCTTACCTATGATGTCTGCAAGCTTGTCCCCATCTAGGGCTGGCTTGATGTCAGTTGAATCCTTGCAGCGACCTTTGGCACCCGTCAAGCTGCATGTTCCAAGTTCCTCGTCTGTAAAAACTTCCTCCATTAGGTAGTTAACAAGATGGGAAGACTTGGATCCAACATGCCGAAAGACATCTTTTTTCACCAGTTGGACGGTGCCGAAATTCAAAACCTGAGAAACATTTCAATTAATTAGTTTTACAATAGGCATTAGGTTCATTTATAATCTTTTTTATTCTAATCATCATACAATAAATGATGTTAACACTTTTTTTCTTTTGAAGGTTTATTAATACAGTCTTAAAAAGTCTATGAAACTTGTTTTAAGACAATTTGATATGGATATCTTGCAATACAAGTCTCTGTATTTTGTTATATTTAATCCTGCCTGCAATTAGTTTTAAAAATACCATTAACAGGTATTTTCTGTGGTAGGAAATCTTTACAAATTGAACCATCAATCTTAGCAAATAATTTTCTGATTTTTCAATTTCAGTGGTTAAAATTAATAACAAAATTATTTATTTACAGGAAATGAACAAAAAATTCTAGGGATTTAGTAGGGCACTGCCATGTTTCCATTTTTAAAAATGATGATCAAAGATGCTCTAGAAGTGATACTAAGCTCTACTATCCTTGCTTGGTATTTGTAAACTTTTGTCAAATCCATTTAAACTCATACATCCATAAGAATAGTTATTCGTTCAGATTAAAGGCAAGAAGTCGTGAAATACTAAACCAAATTGGTTGATATAGACACCATGCAAGTATCAAACTTCCATGCGTAAAATACCTGAATTCATATTTAAGAAAATAATTTGCGACTTGTACAGTGTAATTTTCGAAAAATTGTCTCATCTATAAGAATGTGTTATACTATAATCAAATGAAAAAAGATTGATACTTTCCTTCTTGTTACATTTTTATATTTAAATACAAACATTAAGAACATTCTTTTACTCAATACATAGATCTACATGTACCTCTTCTGCATTGTTGTCCTCCGGTGAAACAGGTGTCACTGGTGTCAAAGGACTCCTCTGTGGTAAGATTGGAGTCTTTGGAAGAACAGATGAGGTGGTGGCAGTTGGCCTTGGCACAACTGAGGTGCTGCTTGGTGGGGATGCACTGCTCTTAACTTTCCTTATCTTCTGCAGGAGTTCTGGAAGCTCTGAAAATAAGAAAATAAGAAATAATTTTTTTTAAAACTGTGCACAAAGCCTCAATACAGTATTTGGGAGAAATGAAATAATTATTGAAACCCAAGTGGTCTTATTATATATTATCCTGATAATTTGAATGTTGAAAAAATCTTTCAATTTTATTTATCATCTGTACTTCATTTCCAATCACTTCTAATTAATATTACATTAAATATTTTGAAGAAAATACCAAAATAACCGCCCTCTTTTCCCAATTTTCTAAGTGCCCGGGGCAGCTAATAGGGATTATATGGTATTTGTCTAACAATCAGGATTCTGACATCATTTTTGAAGTAAAAACACAATCAAAAAAGTTCATTTCAGTCACAATTCATAAATGTGTTATAAATCTAATGCCTTATGATAACTAGATGCGTTTATGATGAGGGTTGAAGAGTCTCAAATGCAAGTCAAACTTAAATGGAGTATTGTGCAAAAGACTCATTATTTTATTCAGTAAATGGTTAACAATAATTAAGTACCTGTTGCCAAAGCTATGGCAGCTCTCAGGTTTTGGTTCTCCTGTTCGAGCTTCATGATTTCTCTGGACTTTTTCTGCAGCTCCATTGCCTGGAGTTGGCACTTGGTGAAGAGCTGGTCCTTCGTCAGTCGCAGGTCTTCCTCATCATCAGAGGTGACGACTTCCTCTATGTTCCTTAGCCAGCGTGACCTCTACAAGATAAAAACAGAAATTAAAAAATAAGGCTAAATATTTCCATTTCTAATTTTTTTCTCTCTGTGATAACTCTTTGAAAGTTGTCTGAGTTTATTTCTTAATAATTCTGCCAGAATGTAAATTAGGCAGGTCGATAGGTCAGGAGCTAAGGAGGCCTACTAAGCATGCAAATCTTGTGCGCATTTGCCTCTGTGTCTGACGCTAAGGAAGCCAAATATGCATGTAAATCTCGTGCCGCTGCCTATGTGTTTGACGTCAGTGGGCGAGGACTATTGAAATTGGCATTGAAGTCCTCGTGTAATTTAGGTCTATATCTACATTTTTAAAGTCTAAATCTACAATTTTATTCACAATGAAATGGAAATATAAGAAATCAATGTATAGTTTTGAGAGTATGCCAGGGACATCAACAATAGTGGGAAACATGGAATAATTTTAGCATAACGGGCTTCGCCCCTTATGCAAATTATCCCATGTTTCCCACTATTGTTGATGCCCTGGCATACTCTCAAAACTAGACAGTGATTCGATCCTTAAATAACAGTGATTGGAAAGGGCTTGCACCACATGCCATACTTGCATTGATGTGAAAAGTGGCGCATTAAATCAATCAATCATGGCGCCAAGGTGCGCATTCAATTTTTAGCGATGTCATATGGAAATATATATTGTGTACGACTCTCTTACTTGCTTTACTTTCGTTTGAAATGCTGTCAATTTAAAACAACAAATCTCAATGGTTGAACCTTGTTTATAACTACTTCCGGTTCATTGAAGCACTTTTATTAGGTACATTACTTCATTCATACATTCATTTGTATGTTAGGGTTGATCCATGTCTAAAACTGTCGTAATTTTGAACATAAAAAAGGGAGAATTATATTCTATGGGAGTTGCATTAAATTTGCAGCATTGCATATGTTAAATCAAGGGCCTGCGAGTTGACTCGCTCAAGTTAATTGAGCTTTTCAAACATCTGGACACGTACCTTACCTTGTATCAAAATTTATTTGCATCTGAAGAAATTGAATAACATGTCTCCATGTACATTTAAAAAATTATGTATATTGCTTTTCCTTTACATATATACAGGTTGGCACTACTGGGGTTACGTACACATAATTGTGAAAAGATTCTATAAATAATAAATTTAAGCACACTAGGTGCAGTGGCCAATGTTATGGAGTAATTAATTTAAAGATTCCCACAGCAAATCTGGATTATAAAAAAGATTTTTCAAGCACACTAGCTGTAGCTAATGAGAGCAGTAGTTGTTTGTGTTAGGGAGTATTCTTGGTCAACTAAAAAAAACATCAGATGGGAAGATTAGATCCAACTTACATGCTTGTACATGTACATATATTCATACGCTGTAATTGCACATCATACACATATTTAAACAAATATTTCTTTAAAAGCATGAAGACATAAATAATATGTTACAGTATGAAATTTTATAAAGTTTTACATCTAAAGTTTATACAGTCACTCAAACAAAAGCATCCCTGATTTTTTGCTAGAAATATCATATTTGGCATATGGATCACCTTGATGTGTGAATAATTTTACAACTCTGAAAGGGCTGCGTGTTTCAACAATGAGTAGCTCGCTACGAGAGCCAACTCATTCAAAAATCAAATTGGATAATCAAAAACATGTTTTCTTTGTATGTCATATTTGTTTGTCACTTTGTTATTTCTTAAAATGGCACTTCAGAATATATTGATGGCGCATTCATTTTCAAAATGGCCATTCAAAAATGTTGACAGTTGTGCCATAGTCCCATTGACCTTGGCCTTCCCAATCACTGAAATAACTTAAGTAATTGAAAAGCTCAACACATTATTCACAAGAGATCTCTATGAAAATTCAGTGGTGCAGAGTCATGTTCAGGTTTGGTCAGTGAAAGTAAAATAAGACTGTCCCAATTATATTATTGTTACCCCCCCCCCCCTTTCCCCAAGACTTACACACTAAAATTATGGCATGTTGATATACATGTACAAACATCATATACACCTGAAGCTAGCTTCTATCATAAGCAAAATCAACTCATTTAAAATCTTGATAAGAACTTATATCATGTCACTGACACAATACTTAAATGGAAGATAATTATATTTAAATACCCAAGGTCTCTTGGACAGACAGTAGCAAAGCAGTTACATGCCTTCCCTTCTTCAAAAGAGAGGGGAGATGTTCAAAATAAATTATGTTTTCCTTGTTCCTTGATGAAAATTTCCAATTTCTAATGTATGCTGAACACATGTTTTGTTCATAATTGATTGATAGAAATAAAGTCACAGCATGATACACCCATCAAAAAATTACAATTATCTTAAACAGTTTAGATGGCAGAAAACCATGTCAATCAATCATGTCAATCGTAAATGAATCCGATATTTCCATGATTTTTCCATTCCTTAAAATATTTGTTTATCCATCACCTGGGGTGTTGGCATTAATTATGACAAACATTACATTATTGAAAGATTTCTAAACTGGTTGTGTTAAACAGATATTTAAGGCCATATAAAATTGAAATCTTGGTTCTCAGGCCCTCGCGCATCCGTTTTGAGGTAGCCATATTGCCGGTTTTATTGTATTTTTGATAAAATAAAAAGTTGGTGTTGCAGACACCAATCTGGGAAAAAAAATTCCGACCTCATTTGTTTTGTAGTTTAGTATTCAAACATCACTTCCGGTAGCAATTTACATTGTGAGTTTGGCTACTTCGTTTGAAAATACATTCGAGGACATTACCTACGATGTTTACACGCTGTTAAGCAATGGTTAAAGCAGAAATTTTGATCAGAAATGGAAAGTTTATCTGTGATTAAAAAAATTATCTTTATGTTAAAGAAAATTTGGAAATTAAAAAAAAAATAACTCTCTCATCTACTTTATTGCCAATAAAATGAAAAATAAATTGCCCCCCTCCCGCATCTGTTTTTGAGAAAATTGGCCTGAGAACCAGGGAATTAAATTTAGATAGCCTAATATTACGTAAGAGTGACCTACTTTTTGCGCATGACACACATTCCACCCAAGATGTACTAGCTGACAAAGTTTGATATCTCTAGGCCCAATAGTATAGGTATACAAGTAATGAGCCGGACATATGAAAAGCTAACCGACTGACGAACAGAATGTAGCATACATGATACGTCCAGTTGTAAGACGGGCATATAAAAATAAAATTGCACATCATATTTATTGTATGATAGGTAAGGAGAATTGCATGGCTGAACCAGGAATCAAATTGGATAACCCTACCATCACTTAGCAAGTGCTCTATACCACTTACCTATCAATTCAAAAGACTCCAAATAATTCAAAGTCTGTTTAAACTAAATTTCATGGCTAACACAAAAAGCCACTAAATACAATTTTCTTTACTTGTACAAGTGAAACCATTTTGTTCCAAGCTGATCACTGAAAGTTACCTAAACAATTAATCAAAATATCTTAGAAAAGATATTGTCTTACCCTGTCAATCCTACTCTTCTTTAAGGTATGGCTGCTACGACTTGTTTCACTCTCCTGTTGAAAAAATCAGGTCATTGTGATTTACAAGTTGCATACATTGCAAGGATGCCAAGTAAAATGAAACCCATATTTAGCGAGTTCAATAACTTGCATGAATGTAACCTATTAAATCGGTTTTCAACATGTTTACAAGTATTGTTAATTTAATACAGCTTCAAATAAGTGACTGAAATTTTAGGGTGCTACTACCAAGATCACCGATATAAGCCAAAATAGACATTTGCCCATAAATGTCTAGTTATAGGGTAATCTTTCAAAATGCTGACGTGGAAGTAATTTTGATTATACAACAACCTACCTCAAACTCCATAATTCTCTTTGGTCTAAATGGTGTCTACAAAGAAATGAAAAAAAATTTAGTTTGTTTCTGTCAATGTTGAATTCAAATTGAGACAAGAATATTCAGGTATTCTGCATACTATTAAATAATGGTTGTTGACAGTTTAAGCTTTAAAAGATATTGCATTCAAAGTCAAAGTATTAAAACTTTGTAAGACAAATGAAAGTTATCATTCCCTGATTTTAAAATAAACTACTTATTTTATAAGTTGCTTCATTGTTGTTTTTTTAAAAAAAACAATTAATTTTATAACTGGCTGCAATTTCAAACAATACATACCTCTCTTTGTGTTGCTTTCTTGCTACTGAATGACATCTGAAACAACAAATTTAAACATGCTTAAATATGTGAAATTGTGCATTATATCTATATTAAACATGGATAATAGTGTTCTAGATATAAAACTGTGATAAGATTAGATCTGAATTTACCTGTTCATTTTCCTTATTTTCTGATGATGACGTCTCCTCGATGGCAGTATCAATATCAGCTGAGTCCACTTCTTTGACCTTAAACAAAATAAATTATGTCCTTAAAACATGTCTTACTTTTATAATAAGCATAAAATCTACATTTTATGAAGTGGTTTAAGAGCATCAATATTGTATACATTTTCTACAAAGGAGTGGTCCTTAAAGATGAACAGATGAAAGAACCCTTCCCCTCCCTCCATGCAAAACAGAGAATGAAAATTGTTCATTATCACGAAATAAAAAAACCCTTTTTTTTATGTGTGCTCCAATTGGACATGTACCTTCCGAACTTCAGAGTAAGGATTAATAAAAAAAAATCAATACACTTAAAGCAAGATCCTCCAATGTACGGTCAGAGTTGGGTTCACAGAAAACATCTAAATAAAGTAATAATTCAAGAGAACTATCATATTCTTAAATTCAGCAGATTGTTTAACTACAACATCTGTGATCAAGTAGCAGATGAATAAGACTGCAGTATACATTACATGCACTTCTTCATGTCATTATGAAACTACAGTGAACGATCTAGATGCCTATTCGAAAGCACAATATCCCCAGATAGCTTTTTGAAAAAGTTATTCCTGCCCCCTATACATGTATGGTATTAACATGATTAAAGCAACTTAAATATCATGACTAATAATGCTCAGCAGAGATTCTAATAGAAATTTAATTTTTCTATTTTGATGGTGCTCAGTACCTTATCATGTTCATCCTTCTTCTGTTCATCAACGGACTTCTTCTGTTCATCACCTTGCTGGGGAGATACTTCTTTTCCAATGACCTACAATGTTTTGATAAATTATGAATAAAATAGGTCTACCTAGCTTCTTATTTTATTTGTGTATACCAGCACTAAAGGGGCCTAATACTTGTGTGGCTGTTTTTTGTGTATGAAGACAGTGGACAGGGACTACTGAAATTGACATGGGAGGCCTTGTATATGGGAATAGGGTAATGGTAATGTGTTATTGTAATGGACAGTAATTAATTACAAATTTTAATGTTATTGAAAGTAATGTATAATTGGCCTTTTCAATTACAAGCAACTGTAATTTAATAACTTCTTTCCAAAAAGGCATGTAATTCAGTTACTTTTCAAGTACAAGAATAGTCTCTACCTAAGAGTGCAACGATAAACCATTTGAGGGTAAACCGCAGTTTATTTTCCCATGGTTCAGTTCAATCAGTCTGTAATTATCGGAATAGTCCGTTTTGGCTCGTCATTTACAATTTCAAAATGGCTTCCGCATTAAACATGAGGTCAATGAAACTGCAGAAACAGCAAATAAACTTGTTTCAAGTCTCATATTTAACGGGTAGAAGGATGCTATCACTTTCCTAGTGTTAGTGTCCTAATGTGAATTTGATAAAACTTTCGAGTTTAAAGTATATGATGACAAAGGTCTGATTTTTTTTACCCAATGTGGCACACCCAATGTGTCACGTATAGTGATACGTATCATACTGTGAACTGAATACCATGATACTTATCGTATTGTGGGGTAGGCGTATCGTTGAACCCCTATCCCCACTTCATTAGAATAATTTAAAAAAGATTCATTGATCTTTTGGACAAAATATTTCGATGAAAAAATTTCTTTAAAGGAATTTTAACATCTATAGTGATATTTTCCTTTAGAAGTAAATTTAAATTGTTGTTTATTGTCTTTTTTTTATTTTCTTAAAACTTTTACATGAAATTTATCTTTGTAAAGTGTTCAAATAAAATTTATAAATTGATTTATTTCGAAGAAACAATTAAAATAACTCATTTTGTTTAGCCTTAGAAAAAAAGCTGTTGATGGGGGATGAAATTCAAAAAAAAAATACAAAACAATAAAGGTGATGATCATACCTGATCCTGTCCTTCATCATTAACTGTTTCACCATCTTCACACTTCTTGTCTTTCTCCTAAGATAAAAAAAATCATTTTAAGTCAAGTCTATACAACCGGATGAAACATATCCCTAAAATACCTCAGCTAGCTTTTGGAAATCACACAAGAACACATAATTTTATTTATTTAAATTGAGTATCCTTTAATTCTTTTATAACCTTTAAGAAATTTTTTTTAAAAATGAATTTATTTTCATGGTAAAAAAATATATAAATTATAGGCAGTTTTTTTTCAATTTTTTTTTCAATCATTTTCCTATGTGTAAAACTCAAACAATTTATTTTTATGGACAGATGATAAAAACAAACTTTTCTCAAAGAATTTGAAAATAACAACTTGGGTCATGTTTAAATGACTATAAATAATAACTTTCACCACAATGTTTTTAATTTTTTATTCAAATTTGCTTTAAAATGGAATTTGAAGTGAAAAATATTTGTAAGTGCTGAGCATATAGGCCTTAATTTGCAGCCCTTCACCGGCAATGGTGTCGTCTCCATATCAGTGAAATATTCTGGGGAGGGACATTAAACAGTATACAATCAATCAATCAATATAGATTAATCAGAACGCTTTCAGAATGGCCTACTTTTGAACATCACCGAAGGTTTACAATTTCTTTATTTTCTAAAAATTTATTATTTGCATCATTTGCAATGAAATTAACCCACAAAATATATACCAATTCAGGCATCCATTTTTTGGTTGTATCATCTGTCCTTAAATAAACTGAATAAAATAAAGAGATAACATGGATAAGTTAAACATACCTGGAGTTTCAAGAACTTTGTCTTTAAGTCCTCCTGGCACCTGGAGTAGCTCTTTCTGATCTTTTTCTGTTTCTCCTTTAGACACTATAAATACAAGTATTGAAAAAATAAACATAAATTCAATTGGGGAAAATAGCATTGAAGTAGAACAAAAGTAAATCTTCCATCATATTAAAGCTACTTGGACACAGACTTGAAGTCAACAATAAAAATTATGTCTGTAATCATGGTAATAAACAAGAATAGATATGGGTTACCCCATATCCAAAGATATTCGACATTTAGATTTAATATGTTTTACAGTGTTTAAAATGACGTTAATAAAAAACAACTGCACTGTCTAATTATGGAACTGGTGTAAATTTCGTGAGTCCATAGCGTTACGGTCACCCAGTCTCCTAACAAACAGTACACATAGGCGTATATGTACCTGTGTCCGCAAGACCAACATTAGCCTTGGTCTACACACGTAGCATCTGGTGCGGTAAATAATTTACGAATTATCATTAATAATTAATGTAAAATAGTCATGATCGCAGGTTTCATTAACATTTAATCTGTCTCAAGTTCAGAAGATAAAGGCAACACTCGGTGACTGGGGTTTAATTGCACTGCATGAACATAGATTTCTAAAAAAAAAAAATATCACACAAGTTGAACAGTATATCACCATCATGACACTTATGAATGTGACCAGTGGACAGGGTATATTAAATCCTTCGTGTCTGCATGATTTAATGACTTTCTGATCTTTCTTTCTTTTTTTTAATTTTTTTTATTTTTAAATTCAATGAATCCATATGCTTACACATAGTAGACCCAGATCCAGACAATGAACTGTTTCAAATATTTCAGGATTAAGTCTATCACCCTTATTATTCTAATATGACACACTAAAAAAAGCTGGCTCTTACAGCATGATTCTTTCATATTTTACACATTGAGTGACATTGAATTTCTAGATATTTTAGGACTACATTGGTTGTTATGCATTATCTGGCCCATTAACATCATGATCAAATGTAAAATGGGGAAAAAACCTAACATATTCATGTCCAATTAATTACACAAGATTATCATGATTAATATCTGCACAGAATTTCATCAATTTTAATTTTTCTTTTATAATTCCAATATAGTTCTAAATGTTCAGTATAAATTCTTAAATATGTCATATGCTCAATTGGCATCCTCACATTTGTTGAACATGCAACGTTAACATTTGAAAAGCAATGGAAAAAAAAAATTACCTCATCATCTGAGGAGTCCAGATGATCTGAAGTTGCTGGTGTTTTTCTTTTTTCTGTCACACGCCCTGTTTCAATGTAGTGATCCATCATCTCCTCAGCTGTTTCTCTATCATCTGTGTAGAAATCAGTATTAAATGCTAACTAATTTTAACAGCCTTTTAAGCCTCTCAATAATTAAATAAGTAGAGTAAGTAATTATTTATTGTAGAAGCACTGCGCAAGATAAGTAGTGTTGTCAAATTAGTTGAAAATCAGAATCGATTAATGAGCAGCATCAGTGGAATCTAACCAACTGATCATATATGTACTTAAATGAAAGAAAACCATGAACTTTGTTAAAATGGTACAGAGTTTCCGAATACCAAATATTTTTATCAGTCATTCGGACTGATGGCTTAATGCTTTCTACCAGTTTGAAGCATATTCTATCGGTCCGAATAAATTTTTAGAATATACAGTGAATATTTCAAATACCATTGAATATGCATAAATTTTCATCTGGGCTCACCAATTTAACACTGACTGTGATACAAGGGTTATGGAACTATAATTAATTCAAGCATGGCTAAAGAACACAAGGTTTGTGGCAGCACTAAAGTACTAGCCCAAAGTAAATATTGGGGGAAAGATTTTAGTAACAAGTGATTATGAAAAAAATAATTTTTGAAAAAGAAAATGTCTTTTGTTACTAGAATATTATATTTAAATAAAATTAAAATTAAATACTTGTAAAATTGAATCAGATATCAATAGCAGTTATGATAGAAACTCAAAATAAATATAAATTTAAATTATCCTTACGTTTTCTCTGTGGACATTGCACTCCCTGACCTATAAACTGCATGTGTTTACTAATGGAGGAAATTCGGATTAGGAAAAAAACGATCGTTTTTGGAAGTAAATAAGTCAAGTAGAATTGCATATTGGATAAGATTATGGATATTTACGAAGAATAGGAGCATGCTGCATTGAAAATTTTCATTTATAAAGACTTCGCAGTAATTCAGAGTACAATAAATTAATCAGGACAAGCCCTCATCACAATCGGTCACACGGACCGGTACTAGAGCCAATTTCATCGGACTTTTCGATTTTCTATCGGTTTTGCCGGTAGGACCGATAGTTTTCGGAAACTCTGATGGTAAATAACAATACTGGAATATATATATGGAAGATATACATGTGGATAACACAAGCTTTTTCTTCAAATAAAAGTGAGAAAATTATAAAAAGATAAGTGCTGTAAAATGGTGAAAATACTGATTCTTATAATCAATTGCTAAAATCTCTATTCGATTGTTTGAACTCTCTACCCCTTATTAAGTTAATTCCATGATTTGACGCACTGGCCATATCCTTAAAGTGTTTTATTACTTTTAGCAATAGTGCTTTTATTCCTTTTAGAAGTATCTTAAGAAAGCCATCTCTATCGTGTTTATTATGGAAATTCAATCAGTGAGTGGATCTCATCTTCCACACAGTTCATGTCACACATTCTACATATTCTTTCATTTCTTACTGGTTTGCTATCCTACTGTGTTTATTTTATTTTTTCATCTCTTTCACTTTCAATTCTGAGATAATGTGATCGCATTCTTAATTTGCATAAAATTTTTCTGTGTTCAAATTTTTTTTTTTAAATAAATACTATTCAAAAACTTCTTTTCATATAGAAATGTTTACTTGATAGACATCTCTTTCTTTAAACCAATATTCTAATAATTAAAGTTATTAGTTTCATTGATTTACATCTTGACCAAGGCCAATCTAATAAATAGAAATTAGATGTTAGATTACCGCCATGTATTTCACCTTAAAACTGGAAGTACTAGTTCATAAATCTGAAATCTTGATCCAGATTCAAATTTGAAATTGGAAAAAAAATTCTGTTTTTTTATTTTCAAATTATTTTTTTCTCTGAAAATTCAAAACTTGCCCCACTGGTTTGTAAACCTAAAAAAAAAATGCTGGCCTTGGTAAAATAATACAATTCCTTCTTTTTTTTTTTTTTTTTTTACCGGTTATCATCTTAGTTCGATCATTGAAATAGCCTTTTATAGTCGGATTTGAACTTGCATTACCAGTCAATAATACGCTTTCTTCATAGTATTTATACATGATAATCATACAGCGATTATCATGATTATAGGTGGCGATTTGACTCATTAATTGGCACTTAGTTGGCCATTTTTCACACCTTAGTTACCTGTCCTTCAAACACACATCGTAAGGCCAGCCAATTATAAACATGATAAAGTATTAAATTTTTAAATAATTAAATTAAAGTATGCATGTTATCTTTTGTTTTTTTTTTTTTTTTATATTTTCATGTACCAATAAATCAATCTATTCAATGTTTTTTACCACGTGCAACTTCAAAATTAGTTGAAAGGCCTCGAGATACTATGAAATAGAGTTTATAGACTGACAAAATTATTGTTTATATAGAGAATAATAGTCATACCCTTTTCCATATCACATCCTGTATCAGCTCAAGACATCAATATCAGCCCTAGGGCCTTCGGCCCTCCGGCTGATATTGGTCAAGGACTGATACAGGATATGATGTGGAAAAGGGTATGTATTAATGTGTTTATTACATACTTAGTTATAAAATACATCATACATTATGTTGAGAAGATAATATGTAAATAATAATGCCTGGACTTCTTTCATACATGTACATGGTCTATTGTCTCATACGATTTGGGTTTGTTTATACTTCTGTTTCAATGCATTCGATCCGTAATTTGAAAATAATCTATTACATGTATTAATTTGAAAATTAAGATTTAACAAAAAGTTAAAATTAAGAGAATATGAACCCACCAAAAATTGTGTATGATCACATAAGTACAGTTGTTTTTCTAATTTAATTTACTAAGGGTGTGATATTGACGTCACAATAGCTGTTCGATCAGCCCTGCAGGGCTGATATGGATTTGTGGGGTTGATATAGGTTATCAGCCCTGCATATCCATATCAGCCCTGCAGGGCAGATTGAACGGCTATTGTGACGTCAGCCATATCGCATATGCAAATAAAGTGCCATGCCACAGCATGATACGCCCGTCAAAAAATTACACAATTTTCTTGAACAGTTTAGATGCCAGAAAATCACATCAACCTTGATTCTAAGATTTCGATGATTTTTCCATTCCTTAAAATATTCATCCATCCCCTGTGATGTATGCATCAATTATAATAAATATTACATCACTGATAGATTTCTGTGCTGGATGTGTTAGACCTTGTCAAATGCCCATCATCAAATTAGTCTTAACAACTTAATCTACACCAAATTAATTTTGAAGTGAAAAGGCTGGCCATCAAATGACATGTTATGATAAACTGACCAGCAGTTCTTCTGTCTAATCCCCAAAGGGTACAGATAAGACTGCTTTAATCAGAGTGACTGAGACACTGCTAGCCTTCCTACATTGAACTCATTAATTAATCTTTAACTGGATGCTAATGCTTGTCTACTCATTACTACCAAGAGATGAATGGGTTTGCACTATCTACTATAATTTTTATTTTAAAAACATATAAAATACTCAAAGATTTTTTTTTTGGTTGAGATTTAATGTCCGACAGGTTTTAATATGTAATTCATATGGACATGCTGATTTCACCCCACCCCATAAAATTAGTTTTTAAATTAATAATATTACATAATATCAGATTAGTCTATTATGCAGTATCAAATTTGTTTTAATTACTTTTCATCAAATTCATTTTAAAACTTAAGCTAGTTAACAAGAGCTATTTTTAATCAAACAGGCTTACCCATTTGCCCAATACTCAAGGGATATAGATAACACCAATGCTCTGTCAGTTGCTCCTCACACTCAAAACCCATTAATTTCTCTCTAATTTGACATGCAATTTTCTGTTATCAAAATTCTTCTTGACCAGTGCTTGATAATTTTACTCATGGGAGAGGTAGGATTTCTCTAACATACATTATATTTGTTAAAGATTGCTGTCAAGTATATGCTTAAAAAAATAAGTATTGTCTTGATTTAACACTTTTTTAATAAGGACAGTGCAATACTCTTACATTATTTGGGATGTTTAAATGAATAGTGAAAAGACACATTTTTTTTTAAAAATTCACTTAAATTAAAGGTCACAGTGACCTTGAAATAGGTCGCGACACACCTTCTACCTAAGATGCATAAACTGGCCAAGTTTGATGATTGTAGGTCTTATGGTTTTCTAGTTATGGGCCGGAAAGGATTTTTCCATATTTGGCTATAACTTCTTAATTAAAAGTCACAGCGACCTTCTTTTTGTGCGCGACACACCTTCTACCCAAGATGCATCAGATGACAAAGTTTGATAATCCTAGGCCTAGTAGTATCAAAGTTATGAGCCGGAAACGAAAAAGCTAACAGACAGACGGACGGACACGAAGCCTATAACATAATACGTCCCGTCTTAAGACGGGCGTATAAAAACCTGTCTTTATTACTAAGTGGATCATGAAACATCATAATCTTAGTCAAGTATGGCAAACTTTTGATACATTCAATGTTCATACTAACTGCAGTGCTTTCCCTGAGATTCATGAACTGTTCAACAGAATCTTTGTGAATCTTACAACAAATTTTTATTTGAAAGTAATTGAAGTGGCCATTTTGGCCGATGATTTGGATCCTAGGGAAAACACTGCTAACTTTAATTAAAAAGATCTCATTTCTTTTCTTACTTTAAATAAAGATAGGACTTTCTTGTATATTACACAATATAAAATCAATAGATATCAAAAATTTAAAACAATAACCCATTTATTTCCCATTCGGATAAAAATAGCAGACACAGTTGCAAGCGGTACACTCATTTTTGCATGATCTATATTTATAAAAGATATCCAAGTTCAAAATAAGTCAAAAAGATAGCAAATATCATGCTTGCATACTCATTAGGAATGTTGTCTATAAGGCAAATTAAAGTCACACAATTAATAATGCAAAATAAACAATCAAGTTTAACCCATCATATAATTACTTTCTATCTTAATATTAATGGAACCCCCTTAAAATATATTTAAATAACCTATGCTGAATAAGTTTAAATTGCACATACTTGTTTTCACACCTTTAACATGTAGGCCTAGATTTGGCTGAAGTGTGTAGGAAAATTCTCTCCTTATTGGGAATTAAATTACATTTCATTGTGTGCCCAATTCACTTGACAGATATAAAATGATCAATTAATTGTTACTTTTCACAAGGTTTACTTCTGCATTAGAGCTTATAGCATAATAATTTATCTCTTAAAAAGGGACATCACCATGCAGAGCATAGGAATTCAATTTTATTTAATTTTACACTAAATCAGTTAAATCTTAGTTAAACAATCATAATCCTACAAAAATATTCTTATTGCAAATAATTAAGAATCTGATTTAGGTCCAAAGCCTATGACCATTAACTATTTTGCTTTGTGATCCCGTAAAATCCAAGATGGCGACTAATGCTAGTAAGGGGACATAAATAAGACCAACCTGAAAATGCCAGAACTATGACCTCGTACGGCGATTTCTGCTTTCCGTCTTCCCAGTTGTTTTGAACATATTTTATTGTATAATCTATACAATGGGATTGGTAACAAGTTCTTGCAACTTAAAAAACCTCTCCCTGTAATATATACAATAATTAAATTAGTGATTGCCAAAATAACGATTTAAGGTGTAAAGTTATACATATACAAGATAAATACAAAATATTTCAAGTTAATACAAAATATTTCAAGTTAAGACACTTACTAAAGATTCAGAGTTCTTACAATAAGTAGATCTATAATGATACATGTATATGATTACAATTATAACAGTTATTTGGAAAAATATATATATATATATGACAATAATGATAATAAATAATAAACATGGTCACAAGTAAAATTATCGCATCATAAACAAAGAAAGTTGTATAGATATGATTAAATGACAAAGAAACAGAAGAAGAAAAACGGATCAAAATCTACCTGAATCACGAATGAACCTTTGGACACAGTGAAATATTTTGTTATTCACATCAACTGACAATGAATCATTACCAAATAATAAGAGATGGGAGTTGACTATTGCCAAGTGATTATATTGTAAAATATTGTTTAAGAGGCAATTTCTTGGCCGCTCATATTTTTTACATACAAAAAAGAAATGGTATACATCTTCAATTTGTCCACATGAACAGTTAGGAGAGTCAATTATATTTCTTCGATAAAGATCATTATTAAGTACACTACTGTGCCTTAATTTTGTGTGAATTATATTTAAATAGCGTTTCCCATATGAAAAATACGAAGGTGGCTTTGAGGGATGTGAACATATTCTTGTTTTAAATTTACTAATAGAGGTTGTGTCTCTCACGTCTTTAGAAAGGGAATTCCAGGAATTAATTGCAGAGGGTACAAAAGATTTTTTAAAAGTTTCAAGTCTACATTTGGGAATAGAGTAATCTTCTGTGTTTCTTGTATTATATGTAGATTCAATTCCGCGAGTTTTTGGAAATATTTGTTTAAGATAATCGGGTACAACATTGTTGTGTACTTTAAACATAGTGGTTAATTTAGCTGTTCTTCTTCTTGTAATTAGGGGTTCCAATCCTGTCTCTGAATAGAGAATTTCTCTAGAAATAAAAATCGGGAGACCAGTGATGGTTCTTGCTGCAGCTAGCTGGACTTTCTCTAGTTTTTCTATATCGTAAACTGTACAGCCGTCCCAGACAACTGAGGCATATTCGAGATGGGGCCTGACAAAAGTTGTATACATTTTTAAAAGAGTGTTTCGTCCAAGAGTGAATTTGAGCTTTTTCAAAAGGCCAAGCTTTTTATATGCAGTATTAACAACGCTATCAATGTATACAGACCAGCTTAAATCTTGTGAAAAAAGTAAACCAAGATGCTTATGTGAACATTCAAATTCTAACTGACACTGTTGAAAGTAAAGTTTAGGAAGCTCAAAATCTTTTTTCAGTGTAAAGAAAACAGCTTTAGTTTTTAAAGGGTTGAATTTGAGTAACCACTTTTTAGACCATTCGTCTAAAATATTTAGATCGTGGTTAATGTTATATTCTATACTGGCAACATTTGACGAAGAATTCTGTAGGGAATTGTCATCTGCAAATAATCTACATAGTGACAACATGTTTTCTGAAACATCATTTACATAAATTAAAAAAAGTAGGGGACCAAGTACAGAGCCCTGCGGTACCCCGGCATTGTTGGTCATGCTAGAAGATAAGATATTTTTATACAATACTTTCTGGCTCCTACTATTTAAATAACATTTAAACCATTCGTAAAGATTGCCGGATATTCCGTAAGTTTGCAGTTTAAAAAGAAGACCCTTGTGCCAGACTCTATCGAAGGCTTTTGATAGATCGCAAAAGACCATACAACATGACTTCCCCTCATCAATACTTTTAACTATACTATGGTATGTTTCCAGCAATTGGTAAACAGTTGAGTGGCCAGGTAAAAAACCTGCCTGATACTTGTAGAACAAATTATTTGCATGGAAATGGTTATACACGTGTTTAAATATTATTCTTTCCATAATCTTACTAACGCAGCTCAATAAAGAGACCGGTCTGTAATTTGATGTTATAGAAGGGTCATCTTTTTTAAATAGAGGGAGAACATGAGCTAATTTCCAGGCATCGGGAAAAGAGTTTTCCTTCAGAGACTTATTAAATAACATACAAAGCGGTTCTGAAATAGTTAGAATGGTTGATTTCAACATTTTGTGACTAATGCAATCTGGTCCGATAGCTTTATTTACAGGAAGTATTGATATTACATCAATTATTTCCTGCTTTTGAATGACGATTTCACTTAGCATATAGTTACACAATAGGTATTGGTCGGGTAGGTTGTTTCCAATGTCTTCAATATTCGATATAGAGGAGAAGTATTTATTCAGTGCTTCAACTTTTTCAAGATCAGTAAATGCAGTTGAACTGTTTCCGTTATCAGAAATAAAGTGAATAGGGGGAATATCTGATGAAAGTTTGACCCCGAAAGTGTCTTTCATTAGTTTCCAGTACAATTTGTTGTCATTTTTATTCGCATCATTAATTTGTATATCAATATTATCGTAGTAATTAGATATTGCATATTTTTTCATATTATTCACTTTGTTTCTTATTTTTCGAAAGTTAGCCCAGTCTGAATCTTTATCAGTTTTTAACGCCTTATTATGTAGTCTATTACGTATTCTGATGTGTTTCCTTAAAAGTGAATCAATCCACGGTTTATCTTTGGGTCTAATAGTTATAGTTTTTTCAGGTATGCATTCACGAACACATGACAGATACTGTAAGGTAAAAAGCTCAGTGGCTGTGTCTATATTTTCTGATTTGCAAATTAATCTGTCCCAGTCACATGATTCAATTAAATTATTCAATTTTTCAATATCAGCATTTTTATACTGCCAAATTTTACGTTTATATGCACGATTGAGATTATAGTGTTGAGAAATTGAGATATAGGTCGCTTTATGATCAGTTAAAAAGGAATCTATATTTAGAACACCTGACTCATTTGCGTCAACGTTATGTGTTGTTAGAATCGGGTCAATAAGTGTTTGCGTGGTATTCGTGACTCTCGTTGGTTCATGGATTCTATTAGTGAGATTATTAGTATTTATAATATCGTGTATTTCATGTGAGGGAGGAATGTTTAAAAAATCTATGTTGATATCACCAACAATTATTATTCTATTGGATAAATCAAGGGCTTTATCTAATGACCAGGAAAAGTTTCTCCAAAAGACATTACCAGTCTGAGGCGGGCGATATACACAGCATAATAAATAATTACAGGTAGGATGTTCTATTTCAATCCAAATGCACTCAATATTTGTCGGTTCCAGTTCAACTCGACGACGTACAGATATTGAATTAGTCAAGTATATCATTACACCGCCCCCAAAAGAGTTTCTATCTTTACGAATAATGTTGTTAAACCCATCAATATGTAGATCATCATTCAATACTTTGCTATCTAAATGAGTTTCAGTAAAGCACACAATGTCAAAATCGTGAACCATTGCTTTTAAATAGTCTAACTTGTTTCTAATACTTCTAATGTTTAAGTGGAAAATGTCAAGGACACTCTCGTGTGTGGGACCGGGATTGACCTCAATATCACCCGACAACAATAAAATAATCATACTAAAGTGAAAGAAAAAAGTTACAGGCACCAATGATCTTATTACTTTTGTTAAGTCCTTAGAAAAGAACTTTTTTAGCATTTTGAGTACGTGTTCTAATAGCTTTCCAAATCTATATACAAAAATGGAAGATATGTTTATACATCTACATGCTAGATAGAAGTTTCCTATAGCGGCACGATGCTGCATAAGCGTATTACCCATTATCCTTTATTGTTTTAAGGCATGATAATGTAGGGTTGGTACTCAGGCCGCATATAGGAATAAATATAAGTGTCAAATCAAAAAATAAAAGAATTTTCTGGAAAGAAGGTGGACAATCACATTTTGTTTTTGTAGCATAAAAAAAGAAACGAATTAACAAAAAAGAAACAAATAAAACAGTCACGAGAAAAACAAAAAAACGAATTGTTTGGGTAGCAGTAAAGGGCAAATAACATATGTACAATCTTCCCAGTTGACGACCACTTTCTCCTCAACCTCACATTCACGCTCGAGCCATCTACTGGGAGCTACTCCAGCGGTCTTTTCCTTTACGAAGTCGAGCACCACGAAGTCCTTCATCTTCTTCCTCAGCACCGTGATTCGTTCGTTCGGTCACGTGAGAAGTTGGCGCCCAAAAATTAGCCAATGAGAGAATTCGGTTATTTCCGTTAATGATCGGGAGTGTAATTATTTTCTTTTTGGAAGTTTAATAGATAGTAAAATATATCTAATACAATCAAAAATAAGGATTTTATTATCATTTTTGTATTTTTTGCAAGCCAATCTTGCTTTTAAAAAAATTTCTTGAGTTCGTATTTGTCCGTAACACAGACCGGAAGACGGCGAAAGTGCGCGAAGTATTTGAAATTTGTATTCAATAGAAGAAGGATGCTACGACCAAATGTAAGTAAAAACAGATACTCTGTGCATTATAAAGACTTAATTTTAGTTTTGTTGAGAAAGGTTTATTTGCAGATGCTTGTTTACTTGTTAGCATCATGTTAAGTTATCAGAAAATGTCAGGAATGTCTTTATTAGCCCCTATTATTTGAGATCTGAGCAGTTTCGCCACTCTGCGGCCATGTTTGAATAATGTTTAGACTGAATCTATCTGGGGTACACAATTATCCTATCAAACAATGGTTGTATATGTGAAAAAACTTATGGATTCTGAAGGGGCTATTTATTCAACCAAGTTCAAATTGTAAAACTGGTTAAACTATGAGTTGCATGATAACACTTCTTATAAATAATTGTACAAAGACATGAAAACAACACCAGACAACGCAAAACAGTGCCAGGGACTATATAACCAGATCCAGTAGTATTTTTCTGAATATTAACATATTTGCATATGTTTTCTCCTATACAATTGTTATATATAACACCATTTGAACAAGGTCTTTTTACTTAAGGAATAACTGTCTTATTTTTCGAATTCATGAAGTGATCAATGGATTGGCTTGTGTGATAATTTGCATAAACGCCGAAGGCGTTTATGCATAAAATTATCACACAATCCAATTCATTGATCATCTTGATGTATTTGAAAAATCTGACAGTTATTCCTTATATTTACATGCTTTGATTCCGCCAATCCACGGGCTCCAAGCCTGCATCTCTCTAGGTGTTGTTTTTGGAACCGTGCCAAAACATTCATGAGGAAATCAATTACATTTACAATTGGTAATTTTATCTTAGACAAAGACATTGGAAATGTAAATATATCTTAGTTAAATACATTCGTCATGTGACCATCAATTGATGGTTTAGTCAAAAGCAATTTACGTTATCATGGTAATTTGATAGTGACGTCATAATTGTTTGACGTTATCAACACATTCATTTTATCATGTTTATACTGTTGATTTTTTTGGGAAAAAATTTAAATGTTAAACTTTATTTTTTAAGTACCTTACTATTTGTAATAAATCAGTCACTAATGTACGTATAAGTAATAATGTTTTTTTATATTAAGTAAACATATAATTCTTCAGAGCTCCAGATAAGGTGCGTATTTGCAGAAATACGCATTAAATTTTACAAAATACGCATTGAAAATTAAAATAGAGCGTACAATTATGCATTAGCAATCATAGATAGGCATTACAATTTACATTATGAAAGTACTTCTTACAACAAGTTGAAGAGTACAGGTACAACTTATTTAATGATACGAATTGAGGTTAACTCAGTGTTTGATTATTCTTAAAACGAAGTACAGATTTAAAAGCCTTTTAGTTACCAGGAACATTCTAGTAATGACGACGACGATCTCCATTTAGGGATGAAAAATCGGAGATTTAGATTAAAATCAACTTCTTTGTAGAAAGACTAGGTACTAGGCATAATTTTTTTTATTATGGGTTAATAGCCAATTTTTCATCTCTCTCAACTTGCCATATTTACGAAAATTATTTTAGTTTACTCTTGATACGATATCTTAAATGAAGGAAAAGTTTTCTGTGTCTCTGACTTTATGGTACAGTGTACTTTGACCTACTGTATAATTTTTCTTGTCAAAAAAGAATGCTTCCCAATCTTAACAAAAAGTCTTGTTGGTATTTCGAAAATTTATTTAAATTTTATGCAGGAACTGACCTTTGAAGTTTTTTCCCTCCTCCAAAAGTAATGATTCGATTACAAGCTCAAAATAAAGGTCAAAACATTTCAATATCAACAAAATACTCTTCTAGACAGGTCATTTGCTGAAAATTAAAATCTGCATTGATTTGAAAATCAGGGAGTAAATACACTTTGGGGTAAAAAATTATCTGGAGCTCTGAATTCTTTGAGTTTTATTGGGATGTTAAATTGTTGAAAGGGTTGGCATATAATCAAATCTTCAAAAAAGCCTTTAACATCCTAATAAAGCTTAAAAAAATACCTTATTTCTTAAATATAGACGTGATAGATTGATTTAGCTATAGATTAGATTGTAAGTTGTAAAAATTAAGCTTTTAGGCTATTCTAAATACTTAGCTTGGTAAAGCTATTTTAATACTTTTATCACCATGATCACACTTATTTTTCTAAAGTATGCATGATTATTCAAATGATAACTTTTCTTAATACATTGCACATAATAATTTAGATAGAGCGATGTAATGGGTTGTATGTTCACTTGCCCTTAAACATGTTAAAAATATGCCCTTGACGCTGTTTGCTTGACTCTTTCAGTCTTTCTTGTTTGCCCAGAGTCTGCTCTAATTACGCAAAGTTCATAGTTTTTTTTTTTTTTTTATTATTTATTTATTATTTTTTTTAGTATTTAGCAAATTGAAACCACTACAGAAACTCGCAGAATCGAAATTAATTGATATTTTGAATTTTCAATCTGTATAAACATGTATAAAGAAACCTAAAGAAATATACCTTTAACATGTTTAATGTATAATCATGGTAATATGAAACAATGTCTATTTCTAATGAAATTCAAAATTCAAAGTGCTGGAAAAAATTGATTTGGTATGGCATTGGGGTACCGGTAGGGGCAATTTTGATGGGTTGCAGGGATTTATCAAGGCTGTTTTTACTACCAGTATATAAACAGTACTTTTCCCCTCTTGAAAAAGGTGCAAAAATTTCCCTTTTTGTGATTAATCGGAGAATATTTAAAACATTGTTCTGAATATTTCTATTTTTGTCCGATTGAAGTTTATCCTAATTTACCATCTTAATCATTCAAACGCTTTTAGAATAAAGAATATATTATTCAAGCTTCTATATGATATTGATCGGTAAACATGTGCCATGTGGGAAAAGAGTACCAATTAATTTCCCATAGAACTCTATACAAACCTTTTGCCCTCCAAGTAATTTACTAATTCCCGTTCAAACAAATCACTGGTATTATTTGAAAGTTCGTTCTAAGCACTTATTAAAAACACGAAAAAAAATATACCGTTCCGCGGCGTTTATAGGTCAAATTTGCAGTTATTTAGAACTTACAGAGATCGGCAGTAAATGACACCCTGCCAAAAATATCAATCCCCACTCCTACAATCTCCCCTGGTATTTCTAGAATTTTTGTAATATTCCCACATTCCATCATTTATTTCAAACATTAATATTTTTACTTTAAAATGAAAATATTTACATACCTCAATTCAGCCAATCAGGTAAAGCCTACCCATTTATTACTCTGCTTCATCTTGTTCAACCAGGAAATGATGTCAAAATCTGGGTCTTTGGTGCTCTTTTTCCTATACTTACATATTTACCTATCCCAGAATTAGTCAATTTTGTAATTTTC
>NW_026925205.1:0-24997 GCF_032062105.1 Saccostrea cuccullata
CGGATTATCTGAATGCCTTTGTATCCCAGAGTTACACCTGAAATTCTGTGAAGTGTCACTGTCTAACTTTCTCTGAGCTGATTCGACAGATGACCTTCTAGTGTTAAGCTGTTGACCTGTGTCCATGATCTCTGATGACTTTGACCTCTGTGGCTGACCAGTGTCCCTGTACTCTGAAGCCACCTGCTCTTGCTCCAATAGTTGGTGTCTCTCTTGGTCTACAGTCCCAGATTCCACCTTAACAATGCTCAGATCAAGACCAAGTTGATTCCCAGACTCTGACCTGCAATTATTTTATTTACCTGGTAGTACACAGGTCTTATATTCAACGTACGACATATAAACTACATTGTACAAATTCTTTTCTCTCTATTATTGTATATACTGCACGTACCTTTGTGACTTTAATCCTGTGTATTTATTGGGACCACAGGACTCCGACTCCTGATCACTAGCTCTCACCAGAGTTCGTTCACTGATATCTGGAGGAGGGGTCTCCTCATTACTGTTTGGTGTTGCAGTGGAGGTAGCAGGAGTTTTAGCTGAGGAGGAAACTGGTGTTCTAGAATGCACTGAAGAGGAGTATAAAGTCACTGAAGGCTGAGTACATGTAGTAGCACTGTCACAACACTCCTCCGTGGGGGTCACGACACTGGTCTCTTTATTAGGTTCACTGTGACTGACCACCCCCACCCCTACACTCAGACACGATCCTCCCCTATCTCCTGGCTCTGTCTGTACCAGCTCTAAACTGTCCTGTAGAACATCTCCACCCTGGAGACTCTTTGACTGGTCAGATATGTTGCCATAGTTACTTGTGGTGGTTGTCATCTGACTGCTGTTGTGTCTTCTTTTAGTTTTCTTCACATACGAATCATGAGACAGATCATGTGACCTTTTGACCTGAGTGTCTGGCATGGTTCTGTGTAATTCTGAGGTGCGGACATGACGGAACTCAATCATATCACAGAAGGAATAGCGGTACTGGTCTCTGCTGGACAATGTACCAACTTGGTCCACCAGACTCTTACAGAAATCAGCGCAGCACTTGATAACACTGTCCACTTGTAAGAGACGCCCTATCTTCTCAATATCTCTGTAGTTGTCCTCTGTTATCATAATAAAGCCCTCGTATAGGTACTGTAGGAATGACAGTACAGACTGCTGCTTTATATCGGGGGACAGTCGAATCTCTAGCTGGGATCCTGATGCTGCATGCTCCATCGACTGCAGCATAGGGCATGCTGCCATCATAACCACTCTATGAGCCTGAGAAAAGGGTAAGTTAGATGAGAATTTGAAAAACAAAGTTACTAAATTACTTTATTTGCCATGCAAATAGTACATAACTGAGTTTTAAAAGCATGAAGATGTAAATCTGGATAAATTTTAAATATTTGACTTGGGTTTATCTTACCTTTGTGTTGACTGTGCCGGCTCGTATGACAGCGTCACACATTATATCATTTTTCCACATCGAGGCCAGCTGACAAAGCAGGGAGCTGGAGTGGATGGGATTCGTGTAAAACTTCTGATAACTCATTCTGTTCTGGACATTCTGATTTTTTTTAAAAAAAATGTGCTTATAATACGCAAACCACAAGATCAGGAAGGTCTTTCCATCATTTTAATGTTAATTTAAATAACTTGCATTTGAAAATATTATCAATATCATTTTTTTGAGATTTGGCCTATTCATTAATTTTTGAACAAGTCGATATTACTTGAGAGAAAAAAATAAAAATTCAGGAAATAAGTTTGATTTGGTAGCAAAGAAAAGTTTGCTTGGGTAGAAAAATGAAGCTACGTAGGTAATTTAAGCTACATTGCTAAATCACGTGTTTATTGTAAGAGGCTCTGCAACTTATAATACCTCTTTAAAAGAAAGAATGTTGAATTTTCTGCTAAAATCTTAATACAAAAGAGGAAAATATTAAACACTTACTACTGGATACCAATCAAAACATAGGACGTCACTAAAGCAGGAAAACTCGCTTTTAAGGCTTGTAATATTTTTAATCTGAATCTGTCATATTGTTCTTTCACTTTCTGAAGAATGACGATCCCGACTTATTTTTCTTTAAAAAAAAAAAAAAAAGTTCACAATTACTATCGCCAGAAGCGATTACAAAATTATTTAAGATTATCTTATTAAAATCTTAAAACTACGGAATTTGATAAATAAATAAATAATCATGATGTCCAACGAGAGCCTTTTAAATAATCCGGATATTGTAGGACCACCTGAAATGAGTTTAAAGCTTTTTTGTACCGGAAGTTTACATTGGTAACCCCCGACTGGCCTCAAGTTCTGACAAGACTCGACAAGAGGTTTGATACATTGCCAGGTACAATTTAACTTCCTTTCATTTTTATCAACAAATGATAATTTTTTTTTCATTGCAATGTTTTCAATCAAATGATACAAAGAACAGAAACCGAAATACACAGGTTTTGAAATGTGTAATACCTTGCTGCAGATTTTGATACGGGTACCGAATGTAAACACAAAGGTACACACTTGTCACTGTTAATTGAGATATTTTATCACTAAAGTATGTGAAAACAATTTGGAATCCAACATTCGCCTCCTTAATTCGTTTCACGGGCACTGGAAGTTAAAGTAAATAGACTAAATACTAATTAAGAATGTGCATGTAACATGCAAATACAATGTAGATCTACTCAGTATTTGTAAACATAACCTTCCAGTGCCCGTAATTCGTTTAGCTTGCTTCTAATTACAAGGCCAACATCATTAAAACAAATATGACATTTACTGGTTTAGTGTATTTGATCTGCAAATCAAAATTAAAGTCAGATTTGACCTAAATACATCTTTATTCAGTAAAGAATCATGTTTGTCTGCCATTCCTGAAAACAAATCCCCTTGAACCAATATTTTTCTCAAATCAAAAAATATTATCTTAAAGAATAACAGTGATGATACAGTATCTATATTTCTAGGCTTAAAATGAATGACAATGAGGAAACCGATTCTGAATGGGACAGCACTCTGGATTTTACTTCTCCCCGACAGACGGGGGATAAGCGATCCGTTCCCCCGGAGATTGAGGATGAGGAGGCTAGTCGCCAGGATTCCGTCGTGGAGAGACCCAAACCGAAGGAGAGGACCTCCCTCCCAGCCAGTATGTCATATATCACATCTGTTCCCAAGGCTGTTTTTGTTTAAGTATTGCTAACTTCAGGTTTTAAGCAATTTTTAAATTGGCCCCTTTAACCCGAACTTAGTCAAGAAATAATGATTTAAGGCATGAAGGGGGGTCATTATAATTAAATTATGATTAAAGAACAGAGTAGTAAATTTTTTCATAGCTTGATAAGAATGGAGAAATTATGAATAGCAAAATGAATGACTACACAGAATGTGTATTGAGTTTTCTTCTGCTGTTTTATTGTTTTAGATCATGATGTGTATTGAGTTATCTATGGCCGTTTTATTTTTTTAGATCAGACTCCTGAGGACTACACCTATGCAGAAGTCGTAAGAAAAGAGTACGTCAATTACAAACAAATGGAAAGAAATCCTTACAAAAGACGATGTGAATTTATTTTTGACTCAAAACCTTTTTTTACGTATATATTATTAAAGACAGGAAGCTTAATATCAACTTGAGACTAATTATTTGAATTAAATGTGATCGAAATATTCTTTATATTTCCTCAGTAAACAACCACAGAAGAAGTCAAAAGAAAGCCCACCTCCTTACAACTTCAGACCAGCTGTTTCTGGTACAGTCAATGCTCTAGCATTCTATCACTGAGAGAGTTCACAAGATTTATAAAGTTCGAAGTGAAAAAATTATTTTATTTTCCGATTTTAACTGGATAAAAACACAGGTCTTTTTCCCAGGAGCAAACAAGAATATTGCCCACTTGGGAATAAGTGCATGAACACTCTCATGAATAATAAGTCCAAATCTAGATATTTTTATGACAAACAAAAGACTTTAAGAGATTTTAACATTTTTTATTACAAGTTTAGAAAATGTCTGCTGCATTGTGAGCACTATAAGGGATTTTCTTTCCTCATTCTTTTTTTCAGTTAGAGCGCTATATAAGTCAGTTAAGTGATGTTGCCCTTTGGACTTTTTATTACCCATATTTAAGTAGCTCTGTTAAATATTTTAGGGAACATTACACCCCAGAAAACAGAGCCTCCTCCCGGTAAAGACAAAAAGGGAACAACTTATGATGTCACAACAAAAGGGAAAACCCCGGCATCACAAGACAGCATAATGAGTAAGACAAAAAAATTCAATAACAATCTTATCAAACTTAAACTCTGTCATTTTAATACAGCTCATCGAAATCCAAAGATGAACTTTTGAAATTATTCTCAGCTAGCAGTATTAATATAAATAACCTGGAAATAAGAATTCAGTGGATGTCAGTAGATTTGTTAACTGTGTGTGAAAAATATTTTCACTCTACAACCTCATCAGTATGTGATTGATGATGATGACAGAAGAAATAGGAATATGATAGAATAAGTTTATTTTTCACTGTGTATGATATTTGATTATGTCCCCTGATCAGGCACAGGTTCCTGGGATGATACAGATGAAGATGAGAAGACCCTGAGGGAGCTAAGAGAGACGTTTAAAACAGAGAAAAAGAAGGAACAGGAAGCTGAATCACTCAGGCTCAGACTGGAGAGTCAGGCAGAGGGTAGGGACTCATATTAGGCTATCAGTAGGGCACTAGATTATACTCAGGCTGGAGAATCAGGCAGAAGGTAGGGAACTAAATTAAGCTATCAGTAGGGCACTAAATTAGACTCAGGCTGGAGAATCAAGAAGAGAGTAGGGAACTAGATTAGGCTATCAGAAGGATACCAGACTAAACTCAGACTGGAGAGACAAGAAGAGGGTAGGGAACTAAATTAAGCTATCATTAGGATACTAGATTAGACTCAAGTGAGAGAGTCAAGAAGAGGTAGGGACCAAAATTACACTGATCCTGATAAGACTTATGATGAAGAGTCAAACAATAGGTATGGACTCAATTAGGCTATCAGTAGGGTACCACAATTGCAACTTTTAAGCCTTTCTGACAAGCAAAAAAACTACCTCTAATGGTTTTGTAGGCATCTGTGATGATCCCCCTTATCATAAATTTTAAAAGAAATGTGGGATTGAGATCTCTTATCTGTATAATATGAAGTTTAAGTTCACTGAACATAAAGATATTACATAAAATATATGCTAGATGGTACTTTCAACTCAGTGTTTTAATAAATCTGAAGTGACTCCATTTTCTAAAGATTTTTAAAACAAAGTGATGTAAATACATTTGAGGTGTTTTTCCGAGTTTGATTTAAAGGGTCATAGAAGATGTGATTGTAAACAGCTGACTAGGCACTCAGTGACTCATGTAATTGATCTGCATTATGACAGAAGGCCACCAGTAGCTGGCATTATATAAACTTATCAATGTTGTATTTCTCAAAATAACCAGAATTTCTTCACAATGATATTTTCCATGATTTTTTTTTTTAATAAAGCATGCATTTTATAGTGCTCATATTAAATTACTTCTAAAATTGTTTGTCATTGAGCAGATATTAAAGCAGATGAAGGCCAACTAACCAACAGGTCTGAGAACACATGGAAAAGTTGGGCCAGTTTTGGGAATAAGCTTGGTAGATCCTCAAATCGTAGCAACAAAGGAAAGAAAAAAAAGGTAATAGCCTGCAGGCAACACACATGAGAAAGAGTTAACTCCCTTAACATAAAATCCAATCATCTCAACAAAAGCTATTTGACTGTGCTGATAGTCATGGGAAAACTATGAAATGATGTGAATTTACTAAACATTTATCAAATACTCTCATGTTAAAGATTATTTGTTAAACACTGTTAAAAGAACATGAAAGAGACAATTTATTAAACATTCCTTTTAATATTTAGTGATAGTCTGCCACAGAAAAAAAATGCACATATACTGTGCCAACATGCATATATTTATTATCTTATACTATGATTTTAAAATTACTATTATATTATGATTACAGTTTATGATATTATTAGTCTAAATTAAGTGAAATCTTCCCTGATTACAGGAGGGTAAGTCTGTCCCCATGTACCGTGACAAGAGTCATTATGATGTGTGTTATAATTAGTCTTAATTACTGAGTAACTGAAATCTACCCTGATTACAGGAGGGTAAGTCTGTCCCTACGTACCGGGATGAGGGTCATTACGATGCAGTGGATGTGGCCCAGGTCCGGGCAGCCGTCCAAAGACAGGAGCCTCCCGCACACAACATGTTCCAGGCTCAGCCCCACAATGAGGTCAAAGAGCAGGGCCAGCCACCCGACAAGGACCACGATATCAGCTTCTCTGACTACAAACCAGCCAACATGGCGCCACCTTACATTGTCAAAGAGGAAGCGGGGTAAGTCATGGTGTAGTGCTAGTGTGTAACTGTAGACTGGCAAATATTCAAGATTGTTTTAATTTCACTATGTTCGCGATTTATCATTTTTTTGCAAAATTAAACCTATCGTGAATGCTATCATTAGTTTTTAAAGATGTTGAAATCCTTTTAAAAACTTAATTAAATTAATTCTTACAGCTTGAAATTAAAAGAATTGCGATTGGTACTTTTTGAGAAATTGTGAAATTTTAACACTGATATTAAAATGGCTTACAGTATCCATTGCAGTAAAAATAATCAAATAATTCGAAATAATGTTAATTTAATATTTTATGGGGAAAAGATAAATTTAAAAAAAAGGGAAAAAAAACATATAATGAGTTTGTTATTGGATATTGGCCTGGATAGCTCAGTTGGTAGCACACCTCATTAGTGGCAGGATCAATTCTGATCTGGCCATGCATTTTCTCCTTTCCTGTTACGTTCTTTTGCTGTTGCCAGTCTGGCTGTGGTATGTGTTTAATGTTAGCAGTATGACTTACTACTTTGATATGTTATATATTAGCAGTATGACCTACTACTTTAATGGTATGTTTTCTATGTTAGCAGTATGACCTACTACTTTAATGGTATGTTATATGTTAGCAGTATGACCTACTACTTTAATGGTATGTTATATGTTAGCAGTAAGACCTACTACTTTAATGGTATGTTATATGTTAGCAGAATGACCTACTACTTTAATGGTATGTTATATGTTAGCAGTATGACCTACTACTTTAATGGTATGTTATATGTTAGCAGTATGACCTACTACTTTAATGGTATGTTATATGTTAGCAGTATGACCTACTACTTTAATGGTATGTTTTATATGTTAACAGTATGACCTACTACTTTAATGGTATGTTATATGTTAGCAGAATGACCTACTACTTTAATGGTATGTTATATGTTAGCAGTATGACCTACTACTTTAATGGTATGTTATATGTTAGCAGTATGACCTACTACTTTAATGGTATGTTATATGTTAGCAGTATGACCTACTACTTTAATGGTATGTTATATGTTAGCAGTAAGACCTACTACTTTAATGGTATGTTATATGTTAGCAGTATGACCTACTACTTTAATGGTATGTTATATGTTAGCAGTATGACCTACTACTTTAATGGTATGTTATATGTTAGCAGTATGACCTACTACTTTAATGGTATGTTTTATATGTTAACAGTATGACCTACTACTTTAATGGTATGTTATATGTTAGCAGAATGACCTACTACTTTAATGGTATGTTATATGTTAGCAGTATGACTTACTACTTTAATGGTATGTTATATGTTAGCAGTATGACCTACTACTTTAATGGTATGTTATATGTTAGCAGTATGACCTACTACTTTGGTATGTATTGTATGTTAACAGTATGACCTACTACTTTGGTATTTTTTATATGTTAGCAGTATGACCTACTACTTTGGTATGTATTGTATGTTAACAGTATGACCTACTACTTTGGACATGGACCAGTGCAATACCTGGAGGTGGACAATGAAGAAGAAGAAGCTTTGATGCCCAAGATTGCAGACAGGTAATCATGAATGTCTAGAATTTAATTGGACTAATTTTTTCGGTAAAAGTGAGACTGAGATCAAGTGAATCAGGTCATCAACGTTTTATGGCCCCTGCTTACATCTTAGACCAGATATTAGCTAGGGCACACTATACTAATTATACAGTGAAATTGAATTATTTGTTTTTAGCTCTACTGGTCAGAGACCAGAAGAGCTTATGCGATAATAATGCGTCCGGCGTCCGTCCGTCTGTCTGTCTGTCTGTAAACAATTTTTCAAAATGCTACTCCTCCTACAGTTTTGGTCTAATTTCAATATAACTTTGCACACAAGTAGACTACACTAAGATACATAATTTTGTGTATCGGTTTTTGATTTCGATAAACGGTGTTGCCGTGGTAACTAAAAATAGAAATTTCTGTAAAATTGTTTCAAAATGCTACTCCTCCTACAGTTTTGGTCTGATTTCAATATAACTTGGCACACAAGTAGACTACACTAAGATACATAATTCTGTATATCGGTTTTTGATTTCGATAAACGGTGTTGCCGTGGTTACTAAAAATAGAAATTTTTGTGAAATTGTTTCAAAATGCTACTCCTCCTACAGTTTTGGTCTGATTTCAATATAACTTGGCACACAAGTAGACTACACTAAGATACATAATTCTGTGTATCAGTTTTTGATTTCGATAAACGGTGTTGCCATGGTTACTAAAAATAGAAATTTCTGTGAAATTCTTTCAAAATGCTACTCCTCTTACAGTTTTGGTCTGATTTCAATATAACTTGGCACACAAGTAGACTACACTAAGATACATAATTCTGTATATCGGTTTTTGATTTCGATAAACGGTGTTGCCGTGGTTGCTAAAAATAGAAATTTCTGTGAAATTCTTTCAAAATGCTACTCCTCCTACAGTTTTGGTCTGATTTCAATATAACTTGGCACACAGGTAGACTACACTAAGATACATAATTCTGTGTATCGGTTTTTAATTTTGATAAACGGTGTTGCCGTGGTTACTAAAAATAGAAATTTCTGTGAAATTGTTTCAAAATGCTACTCCTCCTACAGTTTTGGTCTGATTTCAATATAACTTGGCACACAAGTAGTAAACACTTAAGAACATAAGAAGACCTTATCAATGATCATTATTCTATTTATTGCTGTTGTAAAGTTTCAATTCCCAACTGCTTAAGTACTTTTCTCTTCCTTTGCTACAAGTACAAACCAGTAGAGCTTCAGTCTCGACAGAGACTTCTGGTTCTCTTTATTTATTAAGTAATAAATAAATCAATAAATACATTTTGTAGTATGCTTGTTTTGTTACAGATTGGAGGGTATTTTCCAGAGAATTTGGCAGGAGTTTTTTGGAGCACTACGCATTGTGACCAGTTTCTTCATCCTGTTTGTGGTAGAACTATTCAAGTACATTATTAAATACGTCTTCCAGCCCATATTTATTGGAATTTTCATGACGACCGGTGAATATGTCATGAAACCTGTACTGTCAGTTTTGTTCAACGGCTTTATGCAGCCAACAGGTGTTTTCTGTTGGAATTGTTGTGTTACATCGAAACTTGTGTGTACTCCAATAATTCAGATATTGAAGAAAATTCTGGAACAGTTTGCCAAGTGCTGTAGACATGTCAGGTGTGTGGAGATATTCTGGAAAACCGGTGAGCCAGGGCCGCGGAATGTGGAGGAAGCAGACATTAAACATGTTTAAAACTGTATAGAGGTCAGACCATATCACACACAAATCAAACAGGCATATCAAAGTCCCCTGTACAACTGCAATCTACTTCAATTCCATCAATGCTTATATCAAAACATCAATGTAAATATAACAATAATCTCTTTCAACTGTTATATGAAAGCAGATTTTTCTAATTGAGTATTAAAAAGGACTTTTATTTTTATATTAGTTGAATAAGTAAGAAGGGTACAAGAAAACATTTTCTGCATTTATTGCTCTGAATGAAGCAATGATGTATAAAGGTATATTCCGTCCAGAACCATACATAAATCATAAAAGCATTTTTAATGTATCACATGATTTTATCATGTGTCATGCTTTTATTTTACAACCTACATATACTTGTGTTTTTATTGATTTTTATAAACTTTCATGTTTTAAATCCCTCCATATGATCGACATCAGAATCTCATAACAAACTATCTAGACAAGCCATAGAACTTTGAATGCCATTACAATACATTAGTTTGTAGATGATATAGAGTATTACCGGGGTAATCCAAAGATGATCAACTCACATTTTATACATTTATTACTGTATATCCTTGTACATTTTTAAGTGGTTTGTTGAACATTTTAAATAAATTGTATATTTAAGTTTTCTTTACTTGAGAAATTTTCTCATCTTAAAAGTAATTCACTCAGGCATGAATATTCACTATGCATATCTACATTACAATTTCAGATAAAATGTGCATTAAAATTGCTCATTTTATTCCTACATTACAATTTATAAAATATGCATTAAAATTGCTCATTTTATTCCTCATATACAGTTGTAATCATTTTACTGTTACTCTGATTCATATATTTTGCTTTCTTTATGGGCCACAATGTGCATCGATCTTTATTAGTGCTGTCAGCATTTATGTCTATTGCATTTTCTGTTTTTGAACTGTTGCTCCTTATAATGCAGTGAAATGTAAAATATCTAATTAAATAAAATGTACTTTATACTGTACATTGCATTAAAAAGTGAAAAATAGACACAATACTCTTTTGTCTATAGAAAGGTATTGCTGATTTTCTACATGAAAAATATGTAGACTCGGTGCATTGTATATTAGGCATTCAGCCCCATCTTCATTGTGGATTACATAACATGCTATACACCTTCTTCATGTATTTGCTATGTGATATATTATAATTATACATTGGTGATACACTGTATTGAGTAGCTCAAATGTCATAATTAAATCAAACATTTCATAATTGCCTAGATTAAATGTACATGTACTCCTATATTCCTTTATTGACACATAAAATATATGTTGCATACATAGTATGGTTAACATTTTTAATTGTTTGAATGATATATATATATATCTTTATACAGTACATGTAAAACATATCCCCCAGGTTTTTTTCTTAACTGATTATTTACAGGTTTTATTTTTCAAGTTATTTTAGATGTTTTCAATTATATTTACTTTTATGTACTTAACAATTAATGCATGCATATTTCTATATTATATTGTTACAATGAGTTGTTAAATTTCATATCTCAGTTCAATAAATACATGTAGTTTGCCTGAACTAAGTGTCTTCACTCTTGTGAATAGGGTTAATAACATTACAGAGGGAGGGGGAGACAATTTATTCCTTTTTTTTTTGAAAATTTCATGATATTAGGGGTCACTTAATAGGAATATTTTGTCTCTAAGATCATGATTATTATATATATTAAAGTTTATGTTCACTGGAATAAGATTTATAAGTTTAATTACAATATTAAGCACAATATATTAGTAGTCCAGCTTTTCTCCAAAATATTTATGTAGGGTATGAGACTAACGAAGCAAGATTTTTGCACATCAGACAGTCTATACACTGTACATTCTTAACATTACAGTAAATTTTCAACAAAGATGCTTGGTGGTATTAAGTGGTTGAAATTGGCCCTTGGTTCTTGAAAAGAAGTTAGAATGAAAGAAAATGACAAAAGAAAGACAACCAAGTTTTATCTAAAAAGTTCATCTAAGCTCTCAGCCCAGACAAACAAACAAGTTTATTTTTAAATGTCATCATGTTTTCTGGAGAAAAAGATATTAAACCAAAAAATTATTAATGTGTCAATTCTTTATTTTTTTTTCCTTCAATGTTCTTTAAACTGTCAGTCAGTAGCATCTAGAGATGCTTGACATAAATACATGTAATGATTTCTCATAAATCAGACATCACAGTGTTCTGATTATATACGATAGTTACAAATTGAAGATGACTATATGCTTGCATTCCTTGAACACACGACATACTCACTGTATAATAAAACATGTACTGTAAACATGCATGTACATCATAGAATATTTCACTGAATGTTTTACACATTCTAGAATATATGCATTATATCATCTAGATGAACGGTAAACACAGAGAATACTCACTGTAAACATATCCTAGAATATGCACAGTGAACACATCACAGGATACTCAAGATAAACATCGTATAGTATACTTTACAGAGGTGGATTCCTTATTTTTTGAGCATGTTATAATTAGTCAATTCACCATATCTCTATTTCAGACTAATTTTCATATAAATATTTCCATTTTTCACTTTTAAATGTAGGTCAATGTCTATCTATCTTCACTTATATCATCAACTATAACATTCATCAAGTTTGTTTGTGAGTGAAACTATCACAGTTAAGGACAGACGAGACGTTCCTAAATAATAGATAAATTTTTCTAAGAGTTTGTCATTGAAGTGCTGCTACTTAAACATGTTTACTCACAAAAAATTGTGGTACCTTACCAGGCATTTATGCAAGATATCAGGGATAGTTTTTCTTATGTAATCCTTTGGGGAAGAAAAATAATTTTCCAATTTCAAATGTTTAAGTGTTTGGATTTTTTAAAAACGTGTAGAAACTGCTTTAGAAAGCAGAATGTTATGAAAATTTTGAATATTTCTCATACATTACGAAGATATGTAAAACAGATTTTGAGGAACGTCTCGTCTGACCTTAATCTATTGATGAATTATTATATCTTTCTGTTAAATCTTGGATGTTTTATAGAACTTTTGATCTGATTGGCCATCATTGGGTGAATTTTAGACTTATCCAATCAGAGTTCATCACTGTCTGGAGAGTTTGTTAGTCAGGTCTTCCATTGGTTGAGGGGAATGGCTTCTCTTGAGATCTTTATTCTTCTCACTTACTGACTTGACACTTTCTGGTCCTTCAGAAGAATCTTCCTGTTTTAAGTCTGTGGACTTTTTACCCTGTAATGATAAAAAAATATATGTTCAAAAATTACAAGGAGGATATTCATCGCTGAAATACGCAACGTACCTAACCTAGTGATAATTTATCAAGATATTCTAGATATTCTTAATTTAAGATTATAGTGTCATCAGGAGTTCATAGACAAAAAATCAGCATGCATTTTTTGGATGATTCACAGGCACTTAGGAGCTGGGAACCCCCCCTTTCATTTTTTTTCTTTTTAAATCTGGGGACAACACATTTTTCCTATTTTATTAGTCTTATATGCACTACTTTAGGGCTGTGTATTGAACAAAATATTTCGATACAATACGATACGATATTTTTTAAAGCGATATGCGATATATTGGTTTCTAAAAAAAGTTAATAAAAAAAGGCTTATGAATCATTTAATGCATGAATTTTATGAAAAGTTAGCGTTTCATTACCCATTTTAAAGTTCTTGACTCATTGTCATCACAAAAAACACTTCAAATTTAAACTTTTAATGTCTGTAAAATCAACATATTAAAATAACATTGTCTATGTATTTTATAATAATTATAAAAACTGTGTTATTTCCTTAATAATTATCAGTGATCATATAATTATTGATCATTTTTAATTTAGAAAAGTGAAATATAATCTTTAGTGATTAAAATTCCCATCTTTTTAACAGAATTAGAAGTTAAACTGTATATCTGAGACGTATTGGAAGTTATTTTTCGATACGGTATGATTCTTGAATATCGATACGTATCGATATATCGATATATTGATACAGCCCTACACTACTTGATATCGATAATATAACCCTTTTGTCTCTATTAGCTGTTTTAAAACAATTATATAGTTTTCGACTGATACATATAAAGAGAGAAGGCTTTTCTAAGGTAAACAGGTAAATTTGAGTACTTTCAGTGAAGAAAAATAATATAAGTGCACTCTCTGATCTAAAGAATAAAACATGTCTTTTAATCCTCAGATACAGTTCTATCATTTACTAGTTGCTGATTTTAGATCAGAGGTTGTGCTCTTTATTAAATATAGGAAAATAGCTTTAAAAATTGGCCATATTTATACGCCCGTCTTAAGACGGGACGTATTATGTTATAGGCTTCATGTCCGTCCGTCCGTCCGTCCGTCTGTCAATTCGTGTCCGGCTCATAACTTGAATACTATTAGGCCTAGGATTATCAAATTTTGTCAACTGATACTTCTTGGGTAGATGGTGTGTCGCGCACAAAAAGTAGGTCGCTCTGACCTTTAATAAAGGTGCTATAGCCAAATATGGAAAAATCCTGTCCGGCTCATAACTAGAAAACTATTAGACATAGAGCTTTCAAACTTGGTAAAAGTATACATCTAAGGTAGAAGGTGTGTCGCGGCCTATTTCAAGGTCACTGTGACCTTTAATTTAAGTTAATTTTTTTAAAAAACTAAGTCTTTTAAATTTTAAATTTCATAATCCTAAAAAATGTAACCAGAAGTCTCTGTCGAGACTGTAGCTCTACTGGTTTGTACTTATAACAAAGGATGAGAAAAGAAGCCATTGTCATTAGACCAAAACTGTAGAAGGAGTAGCATTTTAAAGGAATTTCACTGACATTTCTATTTTTAGTAACAATGGCAACACCATTCATCGAAATCAAAAACCGATGCACTATTCTAATATGTATATTAGTGTAGTCTACTTGTGTGCCAAGTAATATTGAAATAAGACCAAAACTGTAGACAAAAGTAGAAATAGTAGCGTTTTAAAGGAAATTTCATAGAAAATTCTATTTTTAGTAACCATGGCAACACTGTTTATCGAAATCAAAAAACAATGCACTATTTTATGAATCTTAGTGTAGTCTACTTGTGTGCCAAGTTATACTGAAATCAGATTAAATCTGTAGGAGGAGTAGCGTTTTAAAGGAATTTCACAGAAAATTCTATTTTTAGTTACCACAGCAACACCGTTCATTGAAATCAAAAACCGATTCATTATTTTATGCATCTTAGTATAATCTACTTGTTTGCCAAGTTATATTGAAATCAGATCAAAACTTGAGGAAAAGTAGCATTTTAAAGGAATTTCTCAGAAAATTCTATTTTTAGTAACAATGGCAACACTGCTCATGGAATTCAAAAACCGATGCACTATTTTATGTATATTAGTGTAGTCTACTTGTTTGCCAAGTTATATTGAAATAAGACAAAAACTGTAGAAGGAGTAGCGTTTTAAAGGAATTTCACAGAAAATTCTATTTTTAGTAACCATGGACACCTTTCATAGAAATAAAAAACCGATGCACTATTTTCTGTATCTTAGTGTAGTCTACTTGTGTGCCAAGTTATATTGAAATCAGACCAAAACTGTAGGAGGAGTAGCATTTTAAAGGAATTTCACAGAAAATTCTATTTTTAGTTACCACGGTAACACCGTTCATTGAAATCAAAATCCGATGCACTATTTTTTGTATATTAGTGTAGTCTACTTGTGTGCCAAGTTATATTGAAATAAGACCAAAACTGTAGGAGGAGTAGCGTTTTAAAGGAATTTTACAGAAAATTCTATTTTTAGTAACCATGGCAACACCGTTCATCGAAATAATAAACCGATGCACTATTTTCTGTATCTTAGTGTAGTCTACTTGTGTGCCAAGGTATATTGAAATCAGATCCAAACTGTAGGAGGAGTAGCGTTTTAAAGGAATTTGACAGAAAATTCTATTTTTAGTTACCACGGCAACATCGTTCATCGAAATCAAAATCCGATGCACTATTTTATGTATCTTAGTGTAGTCTACTTGTGTGCCAAGTTATACTGAAATCAGACCAAAACTGTAGAAGGAGTAGCGTTTTGAAAAATTGTTTACAGACAGACGGACAGACAGACAGACAGACAGACGGACGGACGCCGGACGCATTACTATCGCATAAGCTCTTCTGGTCTCTGACCAGTAGAGCTAAAAATATAGTTGTATCCTTATTAAAAAATGTTAAATTAAGTAAAAACATATTTTTTCATCATATACTTTACAGCAATCTATAACAAATGTTAATGTTTTGAGAGGAATTCAGTTTGTCCCATGGGCATAATTATCAAGCACTGGTCAAGAAGAATTTTGATAGCAGAAATGTGCATCAAATTAGAGAGAAATTAATGAGTTTATTGTCGGGAGCTAACTGGAGAGAGCATCTCTAGATCTGATCATGCAGCTGCTATCTTAATTTATCTCTTGGGAGTTGGGCAAAAAGAAGTGGCCTCATAGTTGCTTGTGTTAATTAAGAGATCTTGATGGCTAAAGTCCAGATAAAGATCTTTCAATGGGTGTAATGTAATTAAAACAAATTGATGTTTTAGTGTATGATTAAAACTAAATTAGTATTGCATAATATGATTAAAACTAATCATACATGTGTTCATTAAAAAAAAATTACATTTCAATTTTTATATATTTGCAACAAATTGCAGTCATGTCTCACTTAGAATTTTATAGTCCAAAGAATAATTTCTTTTTTGATTTTATTATTAGACTGTAGCATTTCCATTATTTCATAAAATATGCAATAACCAATTTAAAACTGCAGATGGATATTTGTTAAGCTCTAACACAGCCAGTTTAGAATTATATGATGTATTATTTGTTTGATTAATCCCTACACTGCAAGTCTCTTAGAGATGTATTTACAATATTTTAAACATGATAAGAAATGGAAATTAGATAATTGAAATCTGTGTCAATCTGTTAATCAAGGTTACCTGATTTTCTTGCACCCCAACCAATTTATGATTATTGAACAATATTTGACGGGAGTATCATGCTGTGGCGGGGCACTTTATTGTACAGTGGACCCTCAGATATGCGGACGCCAGATATCCGGACGCTTCACCTTCCGGACGATTTTTCTCGGGAACGGATTTTTTTAACGTAATTTTGACTCATTTATCCGGAATTCCGCGTTCCGTATCCGGACGGCTCTTTTTTACTACAAAATGTATTTTTACGTTATAAATTGGTTCATTTATCCGGACGGTAAATTGTAATTTGTACTTCCACTCTTGTCAACATTCACGCCTGAACTGAGTGATAATTGTTATCAAAACACTGGCCGGATTGATTGTTTTTACAACACGATCACCTGTGACCTGTTATGAATGACTTACGATGATTAGTCCACAGATTAAGCATGCTAGGTGGTTATGGTCATAATATACGAGAGATCGATACACAAATAAAAATAAACAAATTAACTGTGTCGGTAACAGAAAACAATTTTCTATTCAATTATTTGTTATCTGCGAGATATTTATAATTTTAGTACAGAGCTGGTTTTAAATATTTTTCTATTTATAGACGGGACGACGTAGTTTCATAATCTCGTTGTCTACACATGTGCACACACAAATCGGTATTGTGTAATTTTCGTCTGTAGATTGGTGGCAGTTATCATCGGAAAAAAAAACCAGAAGTCTCTGTCGAGACTGTAGCTCTACTGGTTTGTACTTATCAAAAACCATTGCACTATTTTATGTATCTTTGTGTAGTCTACTTGTGTGCCAACTTATTTTAAAATCAAACTAAAACTGTAGAAGGAGTAGAGTTTTAAAGGAATTTTACAGAAAATTCTATTTTTATTAACCATGGTAACACCATTCATCGCAATCAAAAACCGATGGAATATTCTATGTATCTTAGTGTAGTCTACTTGTGTGCCAAGTTATACTGAAATCAGACCAAAACTGTAGAAGGAGTAGCATTTTAAAGAAATTTCACAGAGAATTCTATTTTAGTAACCATGGCAACACTGTTCATTGAAATCAAAAACCGATGCACTATTCTATGTATCTTTGTGTAGTCTACTTGTGTGCCAAGTTATATTGAAATCAGACCAAAACTGTAGAAGGAGTAGCATTTTATAGGAATTTTACAGAAAATTCTATTTTTAGTAACCATGGTAACACCGTTCACCGAAATCAAAAACCGATGCACTATTCTATGTATCTTACTGTAGTCTACTTGTGTGCCAAGTTATATTGAAATCAGACCAAAACTGTAGAAGGAGTAGCGTTTTAAAGGAATTTCACAGAGAATTCTATTTTTAGTAACCATGGTAACACCGTTCACCGAAATCAAAAACGATGCACTATTCTATGTATCTTAGTGTAGTCTACTTGTGTGCCAAGTTATATTGAAATCGGACCAAAACTGTAGAAGGAGTAGCGTTTTATAGGAATTTCACAGAAAATTCTATTTTTAGTAACCATGGCAACACCGAACATCACAATTAAAAACCGATGCACTATTTTATGTATCTTTGTGTAGTCTACTTGTGTGCCAAGTTATATTGAAATCAGACCAAAACTGTAGAAGGAGTAGTGTTTTAAAGGAATTTCACAGAGAATTCTATTTTTAGTAACCATGGCAACACCGTTCATCGAAATTAAAAACCGATGCACTATTCTATGTATCTTAGTGCAGTTTACTTGTGTGCCAAGTAATATTAAAATCAGACTAAAATTGTAGGAGGAGTAGCATTTAGAAAAATTGTTTACAGACAGACGGACAGACAGACAGACAGACAGACAGACGGACGGACGCCGGACGCATTACTATCGCATAAGCTCTTCTGGTCTCTGACCAGTAGAGCTAACAAACTAAAACATTCAATCAAATTTGAATAATTTTAGACAATCAATGATTTCGCTTGGGATGATTACTGCGTGAATTTTTAATATGTCAGATTTAGCGTGGACGAGTGTTCAAATTAAAATTAGACTCGATACTGACAGCTCGCTTGGGTGTAATCAAAGCTGCAAATGAGAGAATTCGCTTGGCTATGTTCATCAATTTATAGGAAGAAGAAAGTAAAAATAAGCTGGGTAATTAAAAATCTGCCCATATAAGCAGCGTTATATCCAATGCTGGTCATTCTGCTCTCCAGCTTCAACTATGTCTACACCGCCGGCAAAGAGAGCGCGAGTCGGCATTTCCGCCAGCTTAAAGGTATAGTCTATAAAATAATAAATTATTATTTCTATATGATAGCATTAATCTTTCTATTAAACATAAAAGAGTTACAATACAAATACAGAATACCTGGAATAGAAATCAATAGAATTCAGATATCCGGACGCTTCACTTATCCGGACAATTTGCTTGGGAACCAAAGCGTCCGGATAAATGAGGCTCCACTGTATATCTTTTCCGAACATCAGGAAATTGACGCACTTCGTGACATCATGATGCATTGACAAGCAAGAAAATTACGTCATTTTTGATAGATACGCAATCACCAAAGTGTTAAGATCTAACTGATATTCAATGCATTGTTAACTAAAACTAAGCAGTTTCAGTTTTTCAGAAATTCACAGGGCCAAAAAGGCAAATTTAAAATGAACCATGTTTTTAAGCGGTTAGCTTCGCTAGCCGCTATATGGCATGTGTCGGCAACCGGAAACCTCCATAAGGCGCTACCTATCGGCATCGCTTTATCGCTCGTAACCTTATCCTTCTGCAACCAAAACCGGAAACTTCCATAAGGACCTACCTATCGACAACAGTAACTTCAGCAAATGATTTGTATACTGTCGGCGTAATACGCCCCCTGGTTAGAGATTGACAATATGCTGTGAAGTCTGACTAAAGCCAGCCCCTACTACTTAGTATATCACTTCGTACTAACGAAGTGTATGCTGTGTATGAAGAGTGGCTATTATAACGATTATATCGAATTCTTATTAGTATATTTACCAAAGCATTGACAATACTTACAACACTTACTTTTAAGAACTGAGAATTTGGTCCTAATTACATGTGTATCGCGCGATCGCGATTTCTGGCAACTGTTAGTTTATTTTTGAATGCTTATTATACTGCAGGTTTGAGGTTATTACAGACTGTAAAAACATCAGCAAATCTCTCGATCGAGTTTGATTTTCCTTGCCAAAGTATTAAGAAACACCATTTATTAATTTAATACCTGAAAAGCGCTTTTATAAAAACACCGAACGCATCTGTAAGTTTTACACTTTTTGTAACGTTTTATGGAAACAATAGGGTTACCTCCACTATGAAACGTTTGTTTTTCTTCTCTTTTCTTCTCTGTCTAATAAACAGATTATAAAAGCTCTGCTCCCAGGGATGAATTCTCTACTCCGTCTTTGATAATTTATAACAATCGATCATAAGGGATTACTTACTATTAGTTTTTGTAAAAAATAATGGAGCACTTAAAGTAGTAAAATCAATTTTGAAAAAAAAATGGAAAAATATATATTAATTTTAATCAGCATTGTGATCCCCTTCTAAAAATCAACCGATATTATTTTCACAGAAGAATGGGGTATGAAAAATTTTGGCAATTAGCAAAAATTTAAAATATATACTTAATGCTTATTTATAAGTTTTGAAAATTTGATCAATTCCTAGGGAACGTATTATTAGCTGTGAAAATACTTTTAAAATTTGAATTTGTCCAATTTGTCGATTATTGTTTTAAACGTTTGAGAAGAATAAAATTAAAATATAGGTGTTTAGAGGCACATTGATAGAAAAGAAATCAGTGTATATTGTTTAACCGACATATTGAAGAAAGTGACACTGATAACTTCTTAAGTTACACTGATTTTTAATGTACATTTGAATTTTTAAATACTAGTATTGATTGATTACACAACTTTCCTTTTTATGTTTTATTTGAGAACAATATTGCATGAAGAGTATATGATAAAAACACCTTATATGTCCTTATCTAGATATTGTGCCTTATATTGTGCAAGACTTCTTTCAAATGATTCTCATATACCATTTACTTTATTCGAACATTTACTTGTTTGAAAAGTCAATAAAATATATTTCATAAAGCTTGATAATCTTGTTTACTCGCCAGTCTTCCCGTAGAAGTAGTAGTTTATAATATTACTAAAGGAAGTATTCAGTATCTGTATCAAAATACAGAATGATCAATGATCGATTTTAGAAGAAAAGCTGACTCCTGAAAGTTCAAGAGGTGGGATCCGTTGCCTAGAAAAAGTAAGCATCCCTCGTTGACAGGTTAATTATATTGCCGCGATGAGCCTACACAACTGAATCTCTCTGATATCAATTCATTTACAAAGTCTCTCCTCAGCCATCCTTTTTTCTCTGACTAGCCAGCTGTAGATCTACACTACTCCAAATCCATTAATCTAAAGAATTTAACTTGTCATTTTTTTAGTTGTTTGTTATAGTAGGCTTTACAATTACCTAATTTCAGATTCAATAGAGAATAAAAGACAATGAAATTTTCAACATCAACATAATTTTTTTTATCCATAACAATTGGATGCCATCAAGAGAGAATTTTTAAAAATGCACTTCCTGTCTTTCAAACTGAAGAAATCTCATGTTTAAATTTTGAAACATGCATTTCAATCTTATTAAAATTTATTTAAATGTTCCAAATCCGCTACCCTTCTGAAACATCTAACATCCCATTCGGGGTCACATCAGAGCGACCTTTCAATTATGAATACATGTACAAGTAAACACAAACACTTTGGCCATGTAGATTCAAGCCTCGGTAAACAGTTCTCAAATTAATTCCACGGCTACATATCATCATTAATGATACTGTCTTACGTTGAATTAAAGTAATTTTGGAATAAATTTCATGTATCTTCTACAGTCTGGCATCTAAACGTGAATAATGCAAACGAAAGAGCACAAACTATACAAGATATCCCACACGTCATACATAACACAACTTTTGCAATGCATATCTTTTTACTACAAAACTCCTCGGGTGTTTTGGTTGGGTGGTGAAAACAAGAAACCCATCTGAACTATTAGCCAGGATTTCGGAGGAACCATTTTCTTTGCCTAATCGAAGATTCACTCTTACATGACCCCAAATAGGATGTTGTTAGATGTTTGAGAAGCAGTAGCGGATTCGGAACATCTAATTTTAATTAGATTGCATCCATCTGTGACATCAGTTTGGAATGTTATTGGTTTTACTATTGAGTAAAGTATTACAAAAACAGAATGTCTGGGTTTTTCTTCTCTGATGACATTGGACAAAGATATGCATACTTAAATATCATCATTTTATGCACTTTTTCGGTACATATTAGATGAAAGCATGCTAACCGCTTTTCAGTACTTTCAGTACTTTGATTTATAGTAATTTTGATAAAATAAAAAGTTGGTAATGCAGTAGTTAGAATAATCTAACTGTGTCTCGGGACAAGCCCTCACTACAGTTAGAATACCTCCCATACACTCGCAATGCAGCAAAAAATTGCAGAATTGCTGCGAAACGATTTTGAAGAATTCAAAGGGATTTGCACTGAAAATCCCTGTAACTTCCAAATTAATTATAACAAACCTTTTTTGGGGTTGCGTAAGTAGTTAAACCTAAAATATAATCCAAAAATAAAGACGGAAATTCAACTTATTTTCTCAACGTTTTTTCTCGCTTCAAATTTACATGCCATTAACGTTCGGAACTCTCTTAGTTGTTCATAGTAAATGCACTTACCAGGTAGTACGAGTTATCGCCCGTGTTTACTTTGCTACATTGAGAATACACGGAAGGAATTCTATCGTTAAACCGGGTCCGTAGGACATTTATCATTTCAACGATAGAACATTCTATCTAGTAATGCAGCAACCAATCAAAAAAAAATGTTCCGCTCTCATTTTCTCATAGTTTAGTACTTCAATATCGCATCCAGTAGGAGGAGAAGATGAAATTGTAAAAAGTTTACTATGCCAACAAAAATGCTGACATAGACAAACAAGAGGCCCATGGGCCACATCGCTCACCTGAGCACTAAGGGTAGGAAAAAGTAGAAAATGGTTTTTTTATTGTAAAGTTTAAATCCAAAAGTAGTCCCATGACCAATCATGGATTTGCTATTTTTTAGAAAATGATTTTTAAAGAATTTTCCTATATATATCTTTGAAAACTTTGGGTCGGCCATTTTGGCCCCGCCTTCTCCCCGTGGGTCATGATTTGAACAAACTTGAATCCACACTACCTGAGCATGCTTCCATATAAATATGATGAAATATGGCTTTGTCATTCTTGAGAAGAAGATTTTTAAAGAATTTTCCTATATATTTCTATGTAAAACTTTGGTCGGGCATTTTGGCCCCGCCCTATCCCCGGGGGTCATGATTTGAACAAATTTGAATCTACACTACCTGAGCATGCTTCCATATAAATATGATGAATTACGGCTTTGTCATTCTTGAGAAGAAGATTTTTAAAGAATTTTCCTATATATTTCTATGTAAAACTTTGGTCGGCCATTTTGGCCCCGCCCTATCCCCGGGGGTCATGATTTGAACAAACTTGACTCTACACTACCTGAGGATGTTTCTCCATAAGTTTCATCTTTCCTGGCACAGTGGTTCTTGAGAAGAAGATTTTTAAAATATGCCACCAAATTTTCATTTATTCCAAATTATCTCCCCTTGAATGAGGGCGTGGCCCTTCATTTGAACAAACTTGAATCCCCTTCACCCAAGGATACTTTGTGGCAAGTTTGGTTGAAATTGGCCCAGCGGTTCTTGAGAAGAAGTCAAAAATGTGAGAAGTTTACAGACAGACGGACGGGACAAAATGTGATCAGAAAAGCTCACTTGAGCTTTCAGCTCAGGTGAGCTAAAAATGAACAAATTTTGATCAAAAAAGCTCATTTGAGCCTTTGGCTCGGGTGAGCAAGAAAGTGTAGTTGGTCTTAAAAGTAGGAGCATCATCCTATAAAACAGCTCCTGCCTTATTGATGATCTTGTCATGGATAATTGATGTCAGATTATCATGACCTAACTGGACTGGTCCCCATACTGAGAGGACCCGCCCCACACATTCTGGCTTGTAAATAACCCCTCACCTGTATGACATCCTCCATGGCGTGTTTTCTCGTCCAATCCTTGGCGGTCTGGATGTACGCTGCCCTATTGTACTGATACTCATTGGACTGAAAAATTCAAATATCGGAAACTGAGCTCTGCTCCAATAAAGCTTGCAAATTTAATACAAAATTTTACAAGGGACTTGACACACCCTACACATTGTAGAGGTCCCCTCCTCCCCATCTTTTGTTAACAAAAGCTAATTAATGATATTAGACATACTATATCTGTCATGAGTGGATCTTCGGGGTTAGGCTCCGCCATTAACAGCTGGACGCTGGTCAACACAGTGGACACATTCAGACACGGCTTCCAGGCTCCCTGTACCAGATAATAAACCAAAGATCAGAACCTTATCAAAACAGAACTACCGCTTTCTATTGGCCATTTTAATTTCACAATTTTTTTTTTTTTTTTTTTTTTGGCATTCTTAAAATATTCTTAAAATACTTGCACTTAACATGCTGGAGTATTGTTACCATTCAATCTTAGTGAAGTACTGTACCAAGAATGGTAATGTTCACCTTTTACTTTGTGAAACCCCAGATAAATGTCTGATCAAAATGTAAAATAGGAGGTCTTAATGGCACTATGTAATTTCTGTGAAAGTCATTTTAAACTTTATTAAATAGTATATAAAATTAAATTGTTGTGGACAAGAGATGGTTTACCCTGAATATTATAAAAAGAATGGCAATGTTTTGTATGTACAGGAATCCCCAAATTTGTGTCCTATCAAAATGATAGTAGATGCACTATGGCACTATGTAATAATGATTTTGTGCAAGTTTTATTTATAACTCTATTCAGTGGTGAAAGAGGAGTTGAGGATAAGGGGTGGGTACCTCCAAGTGTAACAGAAAAACAAACAGACACCCTCATCACCATGCATCTCTCACTTTTTAAGCAGGAGTGGACAGGCGTTGAAGTTCAACAAAATAATTTAAGCATGTAACAATTTTTAGACCTTAATGTTCTAACCTTTGGAGGCATCTTGAGTGTGTCTAGACATATCCTACCCCCGCTGTCAATGTTAGGGTGGTATATGGGGGTCAGGAACTTCACTTTTGGAGGCTCAAACGGATATCTGTAAAGACAACAGACATTTTTAAATTACACTGATTTAACTTATGTTCCTTATGGTGACT